>NC_091129.1:169842578-170092578 GCF_040183065.1 Periplaneta americana | reverse complement strand
TATTTTTTACCCCTTGACCCCTGTTCGCCTGTTTATATCACAATAACTTTTTTAAATATGACTTTAGAAATTGTATCTCAGAAATTAAGAACATATTATATTATATCTTATTTTGGATACAAAATGATGATACAATATATAAATTCCCAATAAGTCACTTTTTAACATATAATAATATTGTGGGATACATATATTTTTGAAAATTAGACATTGTTCTTTCCTCAATGCTTAATTGATTGGCAACGTGATTTTATAGTTAGAATCTCGCAGTAACACATTTTCGGACATGAACAACAATATTTATGGAGACCTATAATTTAGAATTATTACAATTTTATTTTCACTGGGCTTACGTACATTCACATACTACCATTAGTAACATAACAAAAATATCACTGAGTTGCTTTTTGGTATGTGTAAAATGCTTTGTTTTCCCCTCCTTTGCACAAATATATGTATATAAAATATGTATAGGTGTGCCCACTCGAGGGCAAGCTGCATAGTTGGGAATGTGAAAAACACGGAGTTGAGCAACTGTCCCTAAGCTTTATTTTAATACGGCCATTACAAATGCTAGTACCACTGAAATAATATAGCAGTTGCTTAAATTCGAAAGGCAAGTTAGTAGGTATCATAGGAATATGTGAAGTAAAAACATCTTTTGTTTTACCACTTAATATTGTCACATATTCCTTTTTTTTTTTTCTCGCACCAATTCTTGTTCCATTGCATAATTTTGGCATGTAAATATTTTGCAATAATTCCGGTACTATTGGTGATTCAATTTTAAGTAGGCTATTAAATTATGTGGTTTCAAAGAATTCAAGAATTCAGTTGGATAAAATACAGCCTGCTCACTATCTACAACTGTTTATTTAGAATAAAATAGCACTATTCACTAGTGTTTCTCACTGTATCCACTGATGCTTATTTACAATCAAATTCACTACAGTTTCTCACTGTATCCACTGATCTTTATTTAGATTAAAATAGCACTATTCACTGGTGTTTCTCACTGTATCCACTGATGCCTATTTCGAATAAATTAGCACTATTCACTATAGTTTCTCACTGTATCCACTGATCTTTATTTAGAATATAATAGCACTATTCACTATAGTTTCTCACTGTATCCACTGATGTTTATTTCGTATAATATAGCACTATTCACTATAGTTTCTCACTGTGTCCACTGATCTTTATTTAGAATAAAATATCACTATTCACTACAGTTTCTCACTGTGTCCACTGATCTTTATTTAGAATAAAATATCACTATTCACTACAGTTTCTCACTGTATCCATTGATGCTTATTTAGAATGAAAGGCCACTATTAACAATATGATCTCACTCTATACACTGATGCTTATTTGCAATCAAATGGCACTATTCACTATAGTTTCTCACTGCAATCCACTTATGCTTATTTAGAATGAAATGGCACTATGCACTATAATATACCACTGTTTCCACTGATGCTTATTTACAATCAAATAGCAATATTCACCATTACATCTCACTGTATCACTGATGCTTATGTAGAATCTACTGATACATTAACAAGAAATTAGATAGGCTCCAAAACTAGACACGATTAGGATTTTACAGCTTGGAGAGCACAGCAGCATACTTTTTTTTAACTTGGAACACTTGCAATGGGTTTCATTCTTATCCTTCAGTGCCTGCTTTTCATTTTGGACCTTTAGTAATTATTAATGAATATGTTGGCCAATACCTTGCTGCTAATAACTCATACTCCTTGTAAAGTTTCAACTTTCGTAGGAAAACTTAATTAATTTGGAAATGAAAATGGAAATTTAGGCTATCTTCTCTGATAACGAAATAACAACGACCTTGTTTGGTGGGGTCAAATGTTCACGGTGGATGCTTCTTGTCCACACACGGTCTTACTAATAAAAACTCTATATACAGACGTTTAACTGTCTTATACTTATACAATGAGTAACTCGTTTATAAGTCGTGTGTAAATTCCTTACTAATAATCACTACATACGTCGTGTATAACAGTATAACTGTTACACGGCTACGTCATAGTTTCGTCATTACTTCTTTACAAAAGGTAATAGAATATCTGAGGTTCTCTATTGCATCCGGTAGAGCGCTCTAGTGTGGCGTTAAATATCGATAGTACAACTGGCTCTAATCGATTACTACACTACATTTTGGTCAAAGAGTACAAGCTACAGCAATATTATTCTAATAATTCTACGATCTTCGGTTTGTTCTTCTGTGGTTGCAAGGTAACCATCATCATTATAAAAGGATAGTCGATACGAACAGCTGTTAGAGGGGTGGCCATTTTTTCTCTATATACAAAGCTTAAACAAGGGGTTTCGTGTATATAACCACTGCAAAGCAATTCCCATTGTATAGTTACAGCCTGTTTATACGTCCATAGCTTATTCACGGTTTATTAGTAACGTTTTCTGTCTCAACTCTGCATAAGTCTCGTATAAAAACTATACATGGTTTATTAGTAAGACTGTTACAGTATATCTTAAATCTTTATCTTTCGGAAAAAAACAATACATGTACAGTTGTCAAAAAAAAAAAGTGGCCACACTCGTGAACAGCGAATATTTTCTAAGTCCACTTCGGGTCACGGTGATGTTACACGATGCATGTGCTTTTAGAAGCAGTTCCGGAACTATGAAATCATTCCATATCTGCGCCTTGTAGACCAGCGGTAGAGAGTTCGCTTAATGATTTGAAGGTTGTGAGTTCGGGCCTTGTTCAGGTTTTCATTTTATTTTTAATTGTTCTTTAGCGATAGGTATATATACTGCATTATTCAAATTATCATTTATATTTGTTATCGTTCTTTATCGATATCAATAATATTCAAGTTATTTATATTTTTTCGTTCCTTTAGCGATATATATAATATTCAAGTTACAATTTGTTATATTGTTATCGTTCTTTAGCGACGTGAATAATATTCAAATTATCATTTGTATTCTGTTATCGTTCGTTAGTGATATAATATAAATTTAATGTTAGGTTTAGAACAATACAGCTGCCTAATACGAGTGTTAGTTTTTTCTTCTTATACCGTTATATTATTACTTTATACTATCCTGTAACATAATAAATTGGAAAGGTGTCACGAGCCTGATACGTTGACATTTCAATTCCCAATTTCGCGACGTCCGACATTCCTACGTTCTTCTGATTGGGCTATGTCATTTACCTGGTATTAACGTAATTCAGCGCATTGTCAGAAACACTACAACTGAACATTCATTTAGATTATATTCTGAATATTTAATAATGATATGAAAAGATTACGTTTGTGACAATAATATTTGTAGTTGTAATACCAACTGCAACAGCAGCAGTGTTAACAGCAGCAATGATTAAGGACGTATTGCGTGGATACAGTTCAATACAGATTTTTCGAAAACAAATTACGCCCCTGAGGCCGAGTTTATAAAATAATTATATTCTTCTTAACTCTGTGGACTTCATGTTTGAAAATGATACAGTTATTAATAAGACTAACAAGTATTTATATTATTATTTCCTAATTGAAGAATATATATTTTTAGTATAATGAATGTTTTGCTGTTATTTTAAGACCTAGGTAGACGCTAATTCTCTGAGGAAACCACGACGCCATTTCAGCCTTCGACTTTGACTGACATGACTCCACATAGAGGTGCAGGAACGAATGAAAGTATAATACGTGCTGTGGTTCATCTTGGTTTTTCGGCATCCGAGACAGGTAGGCGTTTCAACGTTTCAGAAAGGACAGCCTGGAGATGGGTGCAAAATTATCAACGCTCGGCAATTTTTGGCCGAAAAGCTGGAAGTGGTAGAACGAAAATTTCAACACCACAACAGGACGCCTGATTAGTGGCAGAGCTTGAAAGGATTCCCTGTCATACCGCTGCTATTTTGAAGGCAGTTGTTAATTTCCCTGGCCACGACCAGACCGTGAGAAATCGTTTAAGGGCCGCCAATTTGAGATCTCGACATGCCATTCCTACGAAAGTTCATAAGGAAGAGCATATAGAGGAGCGTTTAGTCTTTGCAGTGGGAAATGGTGATCGTGATTGGAAAAGAGTCATCTTTTCTGATGAAGTCACCTTTTCTACTGCAAAGGAAGGACCCACTATTGTATATCGTACTCCTGGTATCCGATTCGACCACAGATACACTGCTACGCGTGCCCGCAGTGGTAGAGTATCTGTGTCATGTTGGAATTCTTCAGTTTCAGCAGGATAATCTCATTTGTTTCGGGACTAGTTTGCGAGGAGACAGGATATTGAATTGATAGACTGGCCTCGTCACTCTCCGAACTTGAACCCTTTAGAGTATATGTGGGATCAAGTAAAGAAGCATATGCGGAAAAATTGGCCCAATCCCCCTCCAAGAATCCCTGATGATTTGTGGAAACTCGTCCATGGTCCCTGGGATGCCTTGACTGAGAACAGTCGTATTTGAAAACTCTAGTCGATTCCATACCCACTTAACTGCAAGATGTGATCGAGATGGGAGGAAGATGGACTAAATACTGATTCGTGGCTTTTTTTTTTAAGGCAGATGCCTGTAAGTTTGTTTTGTTTATGCCACGAAAGATATTTTTTTTGAGAATATAATCTTTCTTTCAGTGGCGGCTCCTGCATATTTCTTAAGACGAGGAAAGAAATTAACAGCACTAAATGACACCTTCTTGAATGAAACATGCTACAAATTAGTCTACATGCATACATGTAAGACCAGGTAGAGTTGGGGTTGGCCTTCCCTTCTTTATAGCAATAATCTGTTGTTGTAAACTGAGTTTCCTAAATTGTTCGAAATATATTATGATTTCACTTCCATTCATTGTTGAATAATTGCACAAATTAACAATTACAAGGAAATTCACAACCTCGTAGCATTTTTCGAGCACACTACAGCATCACACGTGTTGGAAGAGACTAGCTACTAACTCATAACCGGAACCGTTTTACAGAAATGGATATGGGAAATAATCTGAGGAAAGTAAGAACATCGCACCCACCCACGTGGTCTGCGTTGCCACATGTGCATTTTACAAGTTCAGTATCACATGCTTTTGAAGAATGTCAGTTCTTGTAAAGTCATACTATCATTATTGTTCAAAGCTGCCAGTGGCCGATTAATTTTTTAAGTTAAAAATAATGTAGTTTGGAGTACCTACTTTCAGTTTCAAATATATTTGTACAAAACTGACAACTTGGCTGTTGCCCTGTCTAGTAAACAATGAATATAAGTGAATTTCAGGGGCCAACTACGTAAAACTATTTCCTCTTTGCCTTACATAAACCCGATTAACTTTCAAATATCCACGAAAGTTTCAAACCATGAATAGTCGCCTATATAAAGTGCAATGAATAATATTTTTTATTTTTAATTTTAAAAAAAGGTTTACATGGTGTCTTTCATAGCGTTGCATTAAAACTGTTTTTGTTGTGCCTCCTCCTAGATGTGTTATAGTCCAGTTGAATGCAACATCGTTAGGTGGCAGCGGTAGCGAGCTTGCTGCACAACCAGTCAGTTTCTATTTCCCGCCCATGACTGATTCAGAGGAGGATCTCCTCCCTCTCCATTCATTTACTTGCTTTAAAACTCAGCTTCCTTCTCTCGCCGCTAGTGCGCTGTTGTCTGTGTGTGTTAACTGCAGTAGAGGAGGAATGGAGTGCCTTTCCTCCACACAGACAATCTCGCATCTTTCTCACAGTTTTCTAGCAGCACATGAGTGCGCGTCGTTTAAAACTCAATCAACCGAGTTTTTCTTATAGCTCTGAACTTAAAAATTATCGAATCTTCCTCGAATTTCAAGGCACATATTTTATTTGGTATTTACTTTCAAAAGAAGAAAATGTGAGGACGACGTTCCTCCCTTCCCTCCCCCAAGGAACCGCCACTGCTTTCTTTCCATTTGCAGCCATAATGTCATAATAAATAATGACAGAGTCATGGCATAATACATTCATGAACCTGATGTTAATTACTAAAACAAGTCATAACAGAAACAGAAACAATTATATTTTCTCCTCTCCTAAACAAAACAAAGAGCATTAGGTTGTGTTGGAACGCATGACCTTACAAACACTTGCTGAAAACGCTTCCATTACACTACAGATTAACACGCAAAATCTTTCATTCTGACTGTAGATATCAGGCCACGTGGTCCAACAACATGTAACATCACCTATCTCCGAATTGTAGCAGAGATACCCGAAGGGAACTTTGTTTCTAGAGAGCGGCCACTTTTTCTTTTGACAACTGTACCAACAGACTTTCTTAATGATAATTCCATTTACAATCTGGGACATTACACGTCCGAAGCATTTCAATGTTTAGTCTAGTAATAACATAACGCTTTCTTCACTACCAAAAACAATAATACCAAATATAAGGTTGCAATTCTGTTATTATATGCTAACTTATAAACCTCTCAACAATTACACTAGAAGCCAATGATAAAGAAACAAACAGTTACATCAAGTAAACATGCCTCCACAATTATTGCGATACCTGCTACACTGTCAAACATGTCTAATCACTTCCGCTTCCAGTAGCAGTTCCTGTACTATTTAGAAGGTCCTGCTATCACCATCCTGTCAAGATCTGTTAACCTTGCGAATAAAAAATATTTTGCACTGTAAAAGCACAAACCATTATTTGTATGTAAGACTGCTAGAAAACGAAATGTGAAAAAATCTGTAATAACTGAAGAAAATTATTTTTATGGACCCAATAGTGAAAAAAATTAACTACTCGAATAATTATATTAAGGAACAAAAATATTGACATTACAACTATTTCGTTGTCTCTTATCTGGCAGAATATAATTTTTGAACATAGAGTTTTTAACTTATTAAGTTTGCAAAAACAAATAAGACATGTAGATAACGCATTTTCCAAATACATGGTGATACTTTAAACCTTGATTATTACTAAAGGTAATTCTTATTCACAATAATGATAAATGCATTCGGTTAAAACTCATGTCACGCTTGAACAATTACATCTCTATGGTCAATTGTGGAGTCCTCCATACCTGAACTTGTTGAAAGGCTGTGTGGTCCAGGGATAGGTGTGCAGCTACAGCATGCAATCTTCTGTGATAGAGGCAGAGCACAGCCTGCAGGTTCAATGCGGAGGCCAGCCCCCAGTCACGCAGCAACCACTTCAGACAGATGCACCTCATGTTCCCCAGGTAGAGCTCTGAAGCTTGCTTCGGCAATCTGGATGGCTTGGAGCAGTGGTGTTCCTCCTGCTAGGGCAACAGATATACGTAAGGGTCTAGGCACCAGAGAATATACTAAACCCAATGTAGGAGTCAATGGGCTCTAATAAATAGACGGAAGAAAGACATCTAAAAACTCCAGTTTAACTGAACATAGTAGGCTGCGAGTTCATAAGGGCTCTTTCAACAAAGTGACTAGAATATTAATGTCCCGCGAGATGTCTTTAATACTGTTAATTGCATCTGATCCAAACATTTCAAGCATGGAAGAGTCTTTGCATAAAGAAGTGTACATTAGGTACATCTATAAATTTTGAAAATGAGTTAAGCGATGATAGTTCAGATTCTGAACCGACAGCTGTAATGGTTATGTTTCCTAGTCCGAATTGTCTATGATTTCAATATTATGTCTACTTCATTGTAATTCGTATCCTTAATTGGTATTTATTATTTCAAT
Organism: Periplaneta americana; assembly: GCF_040183065.1. Classification (NCBI taxonomy): domain Eukaryota; kingdom Metazoa; phylum Arthropoda; class Insecta; order Blattodea; family Blattidae; genus Periplaneta; species Periplaneta americana. The sequence goes on along the minus strand of NC_091129.1, from coordinate 170,084,880 downwards.
TCACTAATTTATAATTGTAAAACTTTACTATTTCAAGATTTTACTTTAGCCCCAACCTCTACCATTACTTACATATTAAAAACTAACCTTTTTGCTTCACACAATTGAACTTCGGCAATTCTGACATTCGTCGTTATTGTCTATTTCAATAAACAGATGCATTAGTCCCTCTAGCACACATGAAACAGTTGACTCTAATCTGAGGACGTTCAGAAAGCGATCAAATTCGCAGTACACTCCAAGACAGCATTTTCAAATCCAGTGTTGCCAATAGCATGTTGCATAAATATTACAAGTTTCCAATACATTACACGCAAAATGAACGTGTTTTATGAAAGCAACAATTTTGTCTCAAGTTTACTTTATTACATTCTAGATGGCACTCAATTGTGCATGCGATTATCGACATTAAAATTGATGCACAAAAACTATGCCACTTCTGCATTAGGACTAATATATTTCGTATACTTGAAGAAAAATAAAAGCAAACATCGCAATCCAGAATACCTTGTGAAACTTCAGAACAACTCTGATCCATTGAGCTGATGTCGAGATCACTGCTCCGATCCAAACAATGGCTCCATCTATCAGAGTCTTTAGACATCATTATGCTCGCTATAGTAGCGCCGCCAGTCCATCCTATTCCGAACTTGGCCAGGTAATTTATGCTCGGAACTTACTTACAAATGGCTTTTAAGGAACCCAGAGGTTCATTGCCGCCCTCACATAAGCCCGCCAGCAGTCCCTATCCTGTGCAAGATTAATCCAGTCTCTATCATCACATCCCACCTCCCTCAAATCCATTTTAATATTATCCTCCCGTCTACGTCTCGGCCTCCCTAAAGGTCTTTTTCCCTCCGGTCTCCCAACTAACACTCTATATGCATTTCTGGATTCGCCCATACGTGCTACATGCCCTGCCCATCTCAAACGTCTGGATTTAATGTTCCTAATTATGTCAGGTGAAGAATACAATGCGTGCAGTTCTGTGTTGTGTAACTTTCTCCATTCTCCTGTAACTTCATCCCACTTAGCCCCAAATATTTTCCTAAGCACCTTATTCTCAAACACCCTTAACCTATGTTCCTCAGAGTGAGAGAGTCCAAGTTTCACAACCATACAGAAGAACCGGTATTATAACTGTTTTATAAATTCTAACTTTCAGATTTTTCGACAGCAGACTGGATGATAAGAGCTTCTCAACCGAATAATAACACGCATTTCCCATATTTATTCTGCATTTAATTTCCTCCCGAGTGTCATTTATATTTGTTACTGTTGCTCCAAGATATTTGAATTTTTCCACCTCTTCAAAGGATAAATCTCCAATTTTTATATTTCCATTTCGTACAATATTCTGGTCACGAGACAATCATATACTTTGTCTTTTCGGGATTTACTTCCAAACCGATCGCTCTACTTGCTTCAAGTAAAATTTCCGCGTTTTCCCTAATCGTTTGTGTATTTTCTCCTAACATTTTCACGTCATCCGCATAGACAAGAAGCTGATGTAACCCGTTCAATTCCAAACCCTGCCTGTTATCCTGAACTTTCCTAATGGCATATTCTAGCGCGAAGTTAAAAAGTAAAGGTGATAGTACATCTCCCTGCTTTAGCCCGCAGTGAATTGGAAAAGCATCAGATAGAAACTGACCTATACGGACTCTGCTGTATGTTTCACTGAGACACATTTTAATTAATCGAACTAGTTTCTTGGGAATACCAAATTCAATAAGAATATCATATAATACTTCCCTCTTAACCGAGTCATATGCCTTTTTGAAATCTATGAATAACTGATGTACTGTATCCTTATACTCCCATTTTTTCTCCCATTTATCTGTCGAATACAAAAAATCTGATCAATAGTCGATCTATTACGCCGAAAACCGCACTGATGAATTTATGCTCGGAACAGTAAAATAAATTCAGGAAAACTATCTCACAAGAATATATTTTTCCATTTCAATAATTAGTTTCTTCCTTTTGAAGTCTTGCGAATAATTTTTAAATGTTACAATTATTCGTGAGGTGAAATTGGTTACATCACTACACTTCCATATACATCTTTTGAGCAAACTCCAGCGACTCGCAAGTTGGCTCAGTTGGTTGCGGCGCTGTACTACAAATCGAATCTCGCCCAGGTAAAGTATTAAAATTAATTCAATAAATGTAAATGTACAACAATTGTAGTAGTAGAAAATATAGAATAAAGAAAGCCCAAGGGCAAATTATATAAAGAGGGTTTATGCGGGGCGGGATATGGGGGGTAAACAAATCATATAAGGGAGAGTACTGCAATTTTTACGTCATCCGAACTCAGACATACCTCTCTTCATGCATAAAAAATGAGAAGGAAGCGTAGACGGTATGATTCTATTTTAGAAGCAAACTTTCATAACCTGATTTGTACATTTTCAGAAGATTCTACAAATTCTCTAAAAATTGACAGGTTTTCAAAGTTTGCCCCTCACACGAATGCTTCTTTCACTATTAAGGTTGTACAGTGAACACCCAATTAATTATTTCACTGTTTAACATAATAAGAACTGGAAATTTTTCGTTCTTAAGAGTGGAAAAATTCAAATATCAACAATAACATATAAATGACACTCGAGAGGAAATTAAACGCAAAATAAATATGGGATACATTAAAAAGAAATACATGTCTTATACCAATACCGTATGTCTCCATGCCCGCCTCTAGATATTCCGTTACAGTTAAACCAACATATCAGTTCATACAATCAATCGTTCTAATAGAAAAAAAAAGTTAAGAATAAAACATGCAATAATTAAAACATTTCTACACAATGGTTAGTACAATAATCAAATTAAACAAATCAATCTAGAGAATATTAAAACTCCACTGCGATTTAATTTACTATTACAAGATTAGAACACAGTATGCTGGCATAAAGAGTACCTTCACCAAAACATTTCAACGGAGCCGCCATATTCAGTTGGCAGTCTATGCTCTAAACAAATAACGATCGCAAAGCATGTTTTATAGTACCGTAAGGAATTTGCAGTTTAAAATTTTGGCAAAAGAAAAACAAGGCTAGGTCAGTGATAAATTAAACAAATGCTAGGGAAGTGATAAAATTGTGCAATATAACGTCTATTAAACTATAAGTCGGCTTCACTTTAAATTGGGTATAACTGTGTCAATTTACCACAGAATGATAGACATCAAATATAAGAATTTTAGAACTAGTCGGTATGTGTACAGCGATTTATACTAAACTATTGGGCGGATTTAGTTCATATTCAGTACCTACGACTTAATTTATATGAGATTAATAGACATGAAATATAACAATTTTAGTACTAGTACCTATCTGTACAGAGATTTCTATTACACTATTGGACGAATTTTCTTGATATTTAATACCTACAAGTCAATTTAACACAGAATAACAGACATGAATACTAGTCAGTCTGTGTACAGCGATTTCTACTACACTACTGGTACGATTCTCTTCATATACAGTATCACTGAGTCAATTTGCCACAGAATGATAGACATCACCATGTATGTTGGGTCCCTATCACCACGGCATGGTGCGTCCTCAGGTTGCGGATAGAGGAGACGGCCTCCAGATATGGAGGGTAGCTGCGAATATATTGATTAAGCAGTCGTGGACAGCCGATAAGGGGTGGTCCTCCAGCTTGGGGGTTGGGCGAAGGGCTAACAACCCATCACCGTAAAAAACAGCTTGTTACGAATCCCTACAATAAGCCTCAGAATAGGGCTGATTCTCTGGCACGACCACAGCAAAGGAATAAGGTTTTGAGATTTGGCACTTGGAACGTAACTAGTCTTTATAGAACAGGAGGGGTAACATTAGTAGCAAAAGAACTAGCTAGATATAGAATTGACTTCGTGGGAGTACAAGAGGTTAGGTTAGGTTAGATGGGAATGGCATATCACAAATAGGAGATTACTTGTTGTATTATGGGGAAGGAAACGATAATCACCAATTAGGAACAGGATTCTCTGTTCATAAAAGAATAAAATCAGCAGTAAAAAGGTCGAATTTATCAGTGACAGGTTATCACATTTAGTACTTAAGGGTAGATGGTGCGACATCATAGTTATAAATGCTCACTCCCCTACAGAAGAGAAAGACGACCATATAAAGGATAGCTTCTATGAGGAATTGGAACAGACTTTTGATCAGTTCCCTAGATATCACATGAAAATTTTATTGGGGGATTTCAACGCTAAAGTAGGACAGGAGGATATTTTTAGACCAACTATTGGAAAAGAGAGCCTACACGCAATTAGTAGTGACAATGGAGTTAGATTAGTCAACTTTGCCACATCGAAAAATGTAATTGTCAAAAGTACAACATTCCCCCATAAGGATATACATAAATATACTTGGACTTCTCCAGATGGATTGACACACAACCAAATAGATCACATCTTCATAGATAAACGGAGACATACTAGTATAGTAGATATTCGAACTTTCAGGGGTGCAGACTGTAATTCTGACCATTATTTGGTGATTGGAGAATTAAAAGAAAGATTATCAGTAGCCAAGCGAGTAGAGCAACAAGTTAATATTACTAAATTCAATATTTTGAAATTAAAGGACGAGGAAGCTAAGCAAAATTATTAGGTCGAAATTTCGAATAGGTTTGCCCCTTTAGAAAGTTCCGACGAAGTTGAGAAAGAATTAGATGTTAATAGCGTGTGGGAAAATATCAGAGATAGTATCAAAATTGCAGCTGAGCAGAGCATAGGTTATTATGAAACTAAGAAAAAGGAACCGTGGTTTGATGAAGATTGTTGCATGGTAGTAGAAAGAAGGAAACAGGCAAAATTGAAATTCTTACAGGATCCAGTTGAGGAGAAGAGAGAATTATTTCAATGAAAGACGGCAAGCAAGTCGTACACTTAGGAATAAAAAGAGAGGTTACTTGAAGGAAAAACTGAATGAGGTAGAAACAAATAGTAAGAATAAAAACATTCGAGATTTATATAAGGGTATAAAGGAATTTAAGAACGGATATCGGCCAAGGGTAAACGTGATCAAGGATGAGAATGGTGACTTGCTTGCAGACTCTCCATCAATCCTAAACAGATGGAAAAACTATTTTGCGCAACTACTAAATGTACATAGGCCAAATAGAAATGATCGGGACGTAATTGAAACACAAACTGCTGAGCCATTTATACCCGAACCCACGCTTTCAGAAGTCGAAATTGCGATAGAAAATCTGAAAAGTACAAGTCTCCAGGTATCGATCTAATTCCAGCAGAATTAATACAACAGGGTGGAAGTGCATTATATAGCGAAATTTATAAACTTGTACTTGCTATTTGGAAAAAGGAAATTGTACCAGAACAATGGAGGGAGTCCATAATTGTACCTATTTTTAAAAAGGGGGACAAAACTAACTGTGGTAACTTTCGAGGAATATCACTTTCGTTGAAGTCGTACAAAATTTTGTCCAATATTCTTTTGAGATGATTAACTCCGTACATAGATGAAATTATTGGGGATCATCAGTGCGGTTTTCGGCGTAATAGATAGACTATTGTTCAGATTTTTTGTATTCTGACAGATAATGAAGAAAAAATGGGAGTATAAGGGTACAGTACATCAGTTATTCATAGATTTCAAAAAGGCATTTGACTCGGTTAAGAGGGAAGTATTATATGATATTCTTATTGAATTTGGTATTCCCAAGGAACTACTTCGATTAATTAAAATGTGTCTCAGTGAAACATACAGCAGAGTCCGTATAGGTCAGTTTATATCTGATGCTTTTCCAATTCACTGCGGGCTAAAGCAGGGAGATGCACTATCACCTTTACTTTTTAACTTTGCTCTAGAATATGCCATTAGGAAAGTTCAGGATAACACAGAGGGTTTGGAATTGAACGGGTTACATCAGCTTCTTTTCTATGCGGATGACGTGAATATGTTAGGAGAAAATCCACAAACGATTAAGGAAAACGCGGAAATTCTAGTTGAAGCAAGTAAAGCGATAGGGTTGGAAGTAAATCCCGAAAAGACTAAGTATATGATTATGTCTCGTGACCAAAATATTGTACGAAATGCAAATATAAAAATTGGAGATTTATCTTTCGAAGAGGTGGAAAAATTCAAATATCTTGGAGCAACAGTAACAAATATAAATGACACTCGGGAGGAAATTAAACGCAGAATAAATATGGGAAATGCGTGTTATTATTCGGTTGAGAAGCTCTTATCATCCAGCCTGCTGTCCAAAAATCTGAAAGTTAGAATTTATAAAACAGTTATATTACCGGTTCTTCTGTATGGTTGTGAAACTTGGACTCATTCTGAGAGAGGAACATAGGTTAAGGGTGTTTGAGAATAAGGTGCTTAGGAAAATATTTGGGGCTAAGCGGGATGAAGTTACAGGAGAATGGAGAAAGTTACACAACACAGAACTGCACGTATTGTATTCTTCACCTGACATAATTAGGAACTTAAAATCCAGATGTTTGAGATGGGCAGGGCATGTAGCACGTATGGGCGAATCCAGAAATGCATATAGAGTGTTAGTTGGGAGACCGGAGGGAAAAAGACCTTTAGGGAGGCCGAGACGTAGATGGGAGGATAATATTAAAATGGATTTGAGGGAGGTAGGATATGATGATAGAGACTGGATTAATCTTGCACAGGATAGGGACCGATGACGGGCTTATGTGAGGGCGGCAATGAACCTTCGGGTTCCTTAAAAGCCATTTGTAAGTAAGTATGATAGACATCAAATATAAGAATTCTAATACTAGTCTCAGTGGCGGCCCCTGCGTATTTCTTAAAAGGAGGAAAGATGGTAACAGGACGAAATGACACCTTCTTGAATGAAACATGCTACAAATTAGTCTACATGCATACATGTAATACCAGGTAGTGTTGGGGTTGGCCTTCCCTTCTGTATAGCAATAATCTGTTCTTGTACACTGAGTTCCCTAAATTTTCCATAAAATATAATGTTTTCACTTCCATTCATTGTTGAATAATTGCACAAATTAGCAATTAGGCCTACTAGGAAATTCACCTCGCAGCATTTTTTCGAGCACACTACAGCATCACACGTGTTGGAAGAGACTATAGCTACTAACACGTAACCGGAACTGCGGAAATGGGAATGGGAAATAATCCGAGGAAAGCGAGAACACTGCACCCACCCACGTGGTCTGTGTTGCCATATGTACAGCTGTCAAAAAAAAAAGTGGCCGCACTCGTGAACAGCGAATATTTTCAAAGTCCACTTCGGATCGCGGCGATGTTACACGATGCATGTGCTTGTACAAGCAGTTCCGGAACTATGAAAGTGTTCCATATCTGCGCCTCGTAGACCAGCAGTAGAGTGCTTGTTTAATGATTCAAAGGTCGTGGGTTCGTGCCTTCTTCAAGTTTTCATTTTATTTTTTTATCGTTCTTTAGCGATGTAAATGATATTCAAATTATCATTTATATCCAGTTATCGTTCTTTATGGATATCACGTTATTTATATTTTGTTATCGTTTTTTAGAGATATGAATAAAATTCAGGTCATCATTTTTGTATTCTGTTATCGTATTATAATGATATGAATAATTATTATTGTATCTCCAATGGGGGTTAGCCCTATTTTACATATGTATGTTAGGGCTATAGTTTTATACACAAAAAAGATAAGCATAAAGAGAAATGGAAAAGAAAAATTAAATTAGCTTACGCGATGTAAACAAAACAAACAATCCGTAAATTAGGCATTGCGATTGCAAAACAAATATCAGGTATCAATTTGAAACATACAAAAACATTATCAACACACATACGTAACACTTCTATAACACAAATATGCAGCTTTCCGTACCATACATCACAAATTAATACACAATAGTCACACAAACACAATCAAACTATAATTACGACATTGCGACGACATCAAGCATCACATAACTGACTCATACATAACAAATCAAGCATCCGTTACAACACATACACTTCAACATAGTAACCTCACTTTTAAAAGTTACAAATTTGGCTCCAAGAAGAATAAATAGGACACTGTTACTAATTACTATTCTTCTACAATTCTTAAATACATCTGTAATAAATCTGTGAAATTCCGATATGAATAATATTCACGTTTTTTTATATTGTTATCGTTCTTCAGCGATTTAAATAATATTCATGTTATTATTTATATTCTGTTTTCCTTCATTAGCATTATAAAACAATATTCAAGTTATTTATATTGTTATTGTTCTTTCGCAATATATTAATTAAACAAACCGATATTTATCATTTATATTCTGTTATCGTTCTTTAGTGATACTGTATAAATAATATTCAAGTTATTTATATTGTAATCGTTCTTTAGCGATATAAATAACATAAATTTAATATTAGGTTTGGAAAAATCCAGTTGCATAATACTGGTATTAGTTTTTCTTTTTGTATTATTACATTATACTATCTTGAACCACAATAAAATGAAAAGGAGTAACGAGGAATTGAACCTGAGACGTTGACATCTAAATTCCGACGTTCGTCCGCTGAGCTACGAGAGCAAAAGTGTGGAAACATTTTCGGAAAAATTGGCCCAATCACACTCTAAGATTTTCTGATGATTCGTAGAAGCTAGTCCAGGATGCGGGGGGCAAGGGCTAATTGAGATTTCCCGGTCTCTGACCAGGTCAAACATCCTGATAGAATTAATATTTAACCCTTGCCGTGACTTTCGGTGAAGTCCGGAGGGCCCAATTAGTCAAATCCACTCTCCTCATCTCCACGCTTGGGCCCCCTGGAATTTAATAAGATGCGAAAGAGATAGTGGTGTGCGGAAAGCAACAGGATGTTACCGCATTTAGGCCTATCCTTCCCAAGAAAACTGCAAACATGAACAAAGGAAGCTTTTAATAGAAGAAGAAGGATCTTCTGCGGACCTCTGGAAAAAGAACTAAGGAAGAGACTAGTGAAGTGCTTTGTGTGGAGTGTGGCATTGTATGGGGAAAGAACATGGACATTACGACGAAATGAAGAGAAACGAATTAAAGCATTTGAAATGTGGATGTGGAGAAGAACGGTGCGTGTAAAGTGGACAGACAGAATAAGAAATAAAATTGTGTTTGAAAAAGTGAGTGAAGAAAGAATGATGCTGAAACTGATTAGAAAGAGAAAAAGGAATTGGTTGGGTCTCTGGTTGAAAAGAATAATAGACGACATTAGGATATCATATGCGGAGACTAAGAGGAAGGCAGAAAATAAGAAAGATTGGAGATTGCTGGGTTTGCAATGAAAGACCTGCCCATGGACAGAACATTTATGTGTGTATGTTCAGAATGCCTGGAATATCGTGTCTAAGAACAGTCGCTATTTGCAAAGACTAGTCAATTCCATGCCCACTCGACTGCAAGATGATCGAGATAAGAGGAAGATAGACTAAATATTGAATTGTGGCTTTTTGTTTTGTTTTTTGAACGCTTAATTGTTTGAATGTTTTAAGGCCGACGCCAGTAAATTTGTTATGTTTATGCCACGGAAGATATTTTATTGAGAATAAAATCTTTTTTCTTTCCATTTGCAGCCACAATATCATAATGATAATGATAAAGTCATGGCATGGACACGGAAGACTCTACGGAAGAAGACGACGATACAAAGGGGACTACTCAAAGGGGAGACTTGCTAGATGGAGACGACGATGTCATCAATGGGACTATGAGCAGAGAAGACCAGACAGAAGACGCCAAAGCCATCAACGGAACAGTAGACAGGAGAGAACTACCTGAGGTGTCTGACGTGGAGATCGACAATCAAGTGACGTCGCAGCTACATACAACAGGGGAATCATCAGAGATCACTCGCACCTCCAGTAGAAACCCGAAGAAACCAGCCCATTTGGAGGATTTTTTATGTCCAGGTTTACGCTCAAACTAATCCATATAAATGTCCAAAGTCTACGGAATAAGGCACCCAACATGGAACTGATAAGTACAAGTGAAAATCCGGATCTAATTTGTGTTAATGAGCATTGGTTAACTGCAACAGAAATCTCACTTCATATTCCTATCAAATTTCAATTAGGGAGTGCATATTGTCGCACAGGATTCAAAAACGGTGGTGTATGTATTTTCATAAAAAAGGATCTGAAATTCAAAGTAATAAATCTAGAGGCTTACTGTATTGATAAAACATGTGAGGTTTGTGCAATCACATTAAGTGACCACAATATTACTCTAGTATCACTTTACCGTTCACCAAATGGAGATATTCCATTATTCTTTAAAAATTTTGATGCAATCCTAGCTGCCATTAGTAAATGTAATACTAAAATAATTATCTGTACAGATTTAAATATTGATCTTACTCAATCAAGTAATGAAGCAGGATACTTCTCAAACTTGCTTAGATCCTATAATTTGTATCCCACTAGCCTTAGCCCAACTAGATATGAAGCATGTCTTGATTACTTTTTTACTGATATCCCACAAATGTACTGTGAAGTAAACCCCCACAACTTTTGTTTCTCTGATCACTCTGGCCTTATAATGCATGTTAAGGTAGAAAAACATTTATCTCATGACAAGAATGAATACATACTACTACGTAACTTTAGTGACAGCAATTTTGTAAAATTTTGTGATATGGTAAGTTCAATAGATTGGAACCCATTAATCATTTGCACAGAGGTTGACATATCATTTCTGAATTTTGTAAATCACCTTCTAAATTGCTTTGAAACCTGTTTCCCCATTACAACACAGAAAAAAAGTTGATGCAAGTCTATCTAATTCAAAATGGTACACAAAAGAACTCAAAGCTTTAAAGAACTCTGTACTTGCCCACCATACAGCCTATATGTGCACTAAAGCTGAGGAGGCAAAGAGACAATACTCAATTTTAAAAAAAGAATATAAAAGGAAAATAAATGGGGCGAAAAGAAGCATGTATGATAATTATATTAACTCCTCTGGCAATAAATGTAAATCAGCATGGAAAATCGTTAAGCAAGAAACTAACATGACCAACAACACAAAAAATGTTCAAATAGATCCTTATGCATTTAATGAATTCTGTATTAAATCAATTGAGGACATTGCTGACAAATTTGATGGTGATATGCCTCAGCATTATATTAGCACTGCTCCTGAAGGAGAATTTACTTGGCGTAGTGTGACAGAAGATGAAGTTATGAAAGCAGTTGCTGAACTCTCTTCCTCTCATAGCTCTGATATTTTCGGCTTCTCTAACTTCTTCATTAAAAAAATAGTGAATTTAATTGTCATACCATTAACTCTTTTAATCAATATGTGCATCCATGAAAACTCCTTTCCAGATTGCTTGAAACTTTCTAAAGTAATACCCATATACAAACGAGGTGATATAAACGCAGTGTCCAGCTACAGACCTATTAGCCTTGTCCCAAGTTTTTCAAAAATTATTGAATCTCTCCTCTACAAGCAAATGAATGAATGGTTCGTCCAACACCAACTTATCTCACCTAGGCAGTTCGGTTTCCAAAAGAATAAATCTACAGTATTAGCCCTGGAATACCTGGTCAAAGAAATCATTACAGCATTTGAAAACAAAAAATGTGTCTCTTTAACACTGTGTGATCTTACTAAAGCATTTGATTGCATATCCCACGATCTTTTAATAGCTAAGTTACAACACTATGGTATTAGAGGAGAGAGTTTAAACCTTATCAGATAAAAATAGAAGACAAATTGTTAATATATCAAATAAGCTCTCTGATGTGAGACTTGTCACTAATGGAGTTCCTCAAGGCAGCATATTAGGCCCTTTTCTCTTTCTTGTATTAATAAATGATTTACCATTCAGTCTGCCTCAAGATCTAATCATGTATGCAGATGATACCACCTTAATAACATCTCCCTCAGATCTTAACCAGTTAAAGTTGTCACAGATGAATAATCTTAACATAGCTAAGCAATGGTTTCACTCAAACAAGTTAATGCTTAATGAAGAAAAAACCCAGAAACTAATCTTAGGCCTCCCCAACACACTAGATAATGAAATATCTTATGTTAAACTGTTAGGTTTTTACTTGGATCCAAAATTAGGATGGCACAAACACATAGAAAGTATATGTATTAAATTGTCGAGGGTAATTTTTGTTTTTAGGAAGTTAAGGCCATTGGTTTCAACAGAAACTCTCAGACAGGTATATTTTGCACTGTTTGAATCTCACATTAACTATGGAATTCATATATGGGGAAGTGCAACAGGAGTCAATAGCATCTTATTATTACAAAAACGAGCACTGAGGGTAATATTCAATAAAAATACCAAGGAATCATGTAGACCACTATTTCCAGAGTTAAAGGTAATGACAGTTTACAATCTATTCATTTACAGAACCTTGATATTCCTCAGATCCAACATAGATCTTTATCAGACTAGATCAGATATACATTCCTTCAACACTAGAAATAAAGATAAATTAGATTACACAAGGTGCAGATTGAGTGTAAGCTCAAATACCTGCTTTTTTAATGGCATAAATATATTTAATAAGTTACCATTGGAAGCGAAAAAGTTACCAATAAATAGGTTTAAGTCCTGCATACATAGATGGTTGCTGAACAGACCTTTTTATTCAGTGAATGAATTCATGGAGTGTGATGTAAATATTGTATTTTAGAAATGTAACCCTTTCTTTATATTTTAATTTGTCTCTTTGTATTTTAATTATACCTTTTGTCCTTATATAAATGTGTTAACCTACAGCATACTCTGTTTATCTCTCAGTGTTTGTTTATTTGACTATGTATGTTTATTTGCTTATAATTATTTGTCTATATTTATTTGTGCTAAGTTTGTTTATGCATGTGTGAGTGTATGTGTGCGTGTGTGTGTGTATTATCGAACCTGACGATGTCATATCCAGGCCTTGTACAGTGGTTTCTGACAAATAAATATTATTATTATTATTATTATTATTATTATTATTATTATTATTATTATTAATGAACCTGATGTTAATTACTAAAATAATCATAAAAGAGAAAGGAGCCATTATGTATAGTTTGTCTCTCTCAAAAACAGAACAAAAAAGGACATAAAAAGCACGAGGTTGTAGTCGAACCCAGGACCTCATGAATAAGAGGCCTGAACGCTACCATTATGCTATCGAATAACACACAGTATACTTCAATTATAACTGTAGATATCAGGCAACGTGTTCCAACAACATGTAACATCGTCTGTCTCCGAATTGTAGCGAAGATACCCGAAGGGAAGTTTGTTTCAGGAGAGCGGCCACTTTTTCTTTTGATAGCTGTACATTGTACAAGTTCAGTATCACATGCTTTTGAAGAATATCAGTTCTTGTAAAGTTATACTACCATTATTGTTCAAAGTTGCCGGTGCCCAATTTTTTATGTTAAAAATGATGTAGTTTGGAGTACCTACTTACTTTCAATTTCAAATATATTTGTACAAAACTGACAACTTGGCTGTTGCCCTGTCTAGTACACAATGAACAGAAGTGAATTTCAGGGGTCAAATAGATCTGCAATACTAACGTAGAACTACTTCCTCTTTGTTTTATATAAACACGACTTTAACTTTCAAATATTCTTGAAAGTTTCAAAACATGAATAGTAGCCTATATAAAGTGCAATGAATAAAATTTTTTATTTATAATTTCAAAAAAATTTTACATGGTGTCTTTCATAGCGTTGCGTTAAAACTGTTTTATTGTGCCTCCTCCTAGTTGTGTTATAGTCTCGTTGAATGCAAGATCGTTAGATGGCAGCGGTAGCGAGCTTGCTGCACGACCAGTCGGTTTCTGTATTTCCCGCCCATGCGCTGATTCAGAGGAGGAACTCCTCCTTTTCCGTTCATTCACTCACTTTAAAACTCTGCTTCTTTCTCTGGCCGCTAGCGCGCTGTTGTCTATGTGTGTTAACTGCAGTAAAGGAGGAATGGATTGACTTTCCTCCACACAAATAATCTCGCATCTTTCTCACAGTTTTCTAGCAGCACATGAGCACGCATCGTTTAAAACTCAATCAGCCGAGGTGCTCTTATAGTTGTGAACTTAAAAATGATCTAATCTTCCTTGAATTTCAAGGCACATATTTTATTTGGTATTTACTTTCAAAAGAAGAAATATGTGAGGAGGACGTTCCTCCCTTACCTCCCCCGAGGAACCGCCACTGACTAGTCTGTAACTTTATATACCTGAACTTGTTGAAGGGCTCTATGCTCCAGAGGAAAGTGTGCAGCTGCAGCTTGCAGTCCTCTGTGATGGAGGCAGGACAGAGCAGAGCACGCGGGTTCGATGCGGAGGCCAGCGCAGCTTCCACTTCAGACGGATGCACCTCATCAAGCCCAGATAGAAGCTCTGGGCCGACTGAACATGATGGAGCACTCCTGTTCGTCCTGCGAGGCAAATAGATACAGGTACTCACTCAATAAGGGTCTAGGTGCCGAAGAATATATTAAACTCAAAACAGGAGTCAATGGGCTCTGAAAAATAAAAGGGATAAAAGACATCTAAAATTACAGTACAATAGAACCTGGTTTATACGTAATTGCAGTTTTACAGAACATTGTAGGCTGGGAACCCAAAAGGGCTCTTTTAACTCGTCTAAATTCGTTTTAAGCATTACAAAGTGACTATCGAAGAATGTTATTTCCTTTTGGAGTTCTTTTAGTTTAATTAGTTGTTTCTGAAGGGGAATAAATCTATGTGCATATAGGTTTGGTCCTTCGATAATATTCAACAAATTTCAACTGTCGATATAAATTCATCGTTTCATGTAGACTATTTTGAAAATGATTTGAATTTCAATTTGACGAACGATATCCGTATAGGTTAATGTTAATAGAGTTTTATTACTTCAAAACAGCACATTGGCAATTCAATGAAGACAGCAAATCAGATATAAGAAGAGTACTAAACTTAACATTACCTATATTTGTGTAGTAATGCTTTCTCTACCTGCAAAGACGATATCCAATAATATGGCCGGGGGTTTATAGCGGGAGGCAAGCCCTCCGCTGCCTCCCCAAAATACTGTCGATGACACAGCTCATCTGTCCTGAACCTTGGGGAAGTTAGGGGTGTTGTTTGGAGGGGTGTGAGGCAAACTTTGGAGCAAGCGGCTGGCTAACGGTACTTTTGGTGTGAATACCCTCTGCTTAATCCCCTTTCTATTTTCTATATATAAAAAAAAAACCATTTCTCTCTCTTCATTTGTACTTTGAAGACGAAGGTGAACGTTTGCTTAATAGAATTGATGGTGTAAATATATATGCAAAGTTAAGACGTAGCAATAAAACTTTCATATGTAGTGTATTCCATAGTAACGTGGCGCGGAATTCGTAAATCAATGTTTTTATAATGCATGCTACATTGTATTTCTAACTTTCCCTCCATCCACTACTAGTGCGAAACTACTACCCCAGCCCCGCATTCCTTCCAGGGCAGATGAACTGTGTCACTGACAGTACCTTCGCCATAACCAGAGCCTTCTTTAGTTACAAGCCGGGGCCATACGTCGGCAACACTGTAATTATCTGTCACCCGGAGGCTGACCGTACAGTACACGTGTTTGTGCTAATGCCGATTTCCAATGTAAATTAATGTTACAATATAAGTGTGTTTCGATGGAATTATGTTTGCGGCCGTACCAAACGTTAATTGTTGATGTATTATAAACTAAATGCGTGTTGGTGATAAAAAAAACAAGACAATAAATGAAAATAAAATGGTTGCAGTCTTTGGGAATTTTTACGGTTATGGATGACAAAGTAATTGACTATTCTATTAAATATTGTATAACCACATTTTTATATTCTTATTTGTGATTTGTGTGTATCAGAATTCTAGTCAAATTGTTGGGTCTCGACTGCTATAGCAATAAAGTTACGCCGTTGGTTTTCAAAGTCATTGTAAACAGCTGTTTTGTGATCCCATAAATGTTGCAGATTTGTTGAAGATTCGGAATGCCTGCTATACGTCAGAACTATCTATAATTTGTACATGCATATAATCACTTTGTTGGTTTGGTCAATGTCACTTATGTCCCGTCCACTATAAAGACATAGGCCAATTTTACACATATTTAGTATAACTTGTTGTTTCTTTGACAGGTTAGGTTTGGTTAGTTTAGGTTTTTGTTATAGCCTACCTTGCATATACGATTATAGCGCAACATTGGCAGTGATAAAAGTGAAATATTCGTTCAGTGGGCGTTGGATACTCTACATTCACCCACTTGGTATTTACAGGATTTAAAGTCCACTGAGTTTACGCTAATGATACATACATGTACTTAATAGATAATGTTGCGTTTTGTTACGTATTATGTTGAAGGGATGTGTTTTCATTTTTTCATAGATTGTTTTACTTGGCTTAACTGTATTTACATCCTCATACTTTTATTATAATAGGAATGTCAATAGTTTCTTCTGTTTACATTTTATTTTAGGCCTATTTGCATAATTCTCATTCTTAGCTTGTTTTCTGTAGTTATATTTATTTAAAATTATATTTTAAAAAGTTTATAACAAATAATTTAGGATAACAGTATTGTTATGGTGACTGGCCAGGTTCAAACTAAAACTGGCTTCCTGGGCATCTGAAATATTTATAGAAAAGCACGACATAATCACATGAAATTAAAATGCATATGATATCCTACACCTTTCATGTCAGAGGTGAAACAACATTAAGCGGCAAAACATTGTCAATTTACTGGCCACATAATGGTTAATTGATTGGAATAGGGTATTGCGAAAGTACGTCATTATTTTATTTATTTTTAGTACAAGTAACATTTCTTTAAGTATTTATTTATTTTCCCTTATACTATCAATAAAATAACAAGTATGTTTTTATTTTTTTTTTTAATTATAAGTGTAGTTGCTACGACACATAGGCACACAGCACTTTCTAGGCATCTGAAATATTTGTAGAAAAACACGATAGATAATCGCATAAGATAATATTAAAATATATCCTAAACCTTTCACAGATGAAACACCATTAAGTCGCAAAACATTGTCAATTTGCTAGCCACAAATTTGTTAACTGAATGGAACTTAAGAATACTGCGTAGGAACTTACGTCTTTATTGCATTATTGATTTTATTATTTTCGGTGCAAGGAATATCTTTTTTATTTATTTATTTACCTTCGTACTATCAATAAAAACATGTTTTTTGTAATTATTTTAAGTGGCAGCCTTTGTATGTAAGTAGCCTACTTACGCCGTATTCTGAAGTATAGCTAATTGATTGCAATAAAACACTATTTTCGAACCCGTAATAATTTACATCACTACTCTGAATCTTGATCTTACCTTTGTGCATGAAGTAATATTGAAAAAATACGCGTTACGTATAACGAAAGCAATGAGCAAACACAATATCACTCAAATCTCCCGCCTCCACTCTGCGTTGCCAAACCTACCCATGCCCCGGCTTGTAACTAAAGAAGGCTCTGCCATAACCTTTCTATATTATTCCTAAACCGTCAAAAACCAGCATAATGTATGTATAGCAAACATGATAACTGTATCGGAGTTAATAGTAATGCCTACGAGATGTAAGAGTACTTAAAAAGTGAAAATATGAACAGCTGGCGTCTTCTGCGCAATTACCATACCCCCGCTACGGTGTTGTGCACGCCGAAAACAGAACTACCGGTACTATAAATACACTGATAATTCAGGTCTACAATTTTCTTGATCTCTTGTCAGTCTCGCAAATGTCGGGCTTAACGTCGGTGAGATCCAAAGAAGTTTTATAGTTTAACGATCTAAGGCTCGACTACAGTGTGTTTACGAATAGCACAATACAACATACATACGGAATCTATGTAGCAAACACCGGTAGGCCTACCTGGAATCAATCAGTTTGCGCTAAGATCCCAAAGCTCTGATCTGTTATATAGACTACATGTTGATTAAATAGAGAATTAATAGTGCCTTCCGAATGTTTCCTGCATTTCAATAACTGGCCATTAATTGTGCAATTTATTTTGAGGGAATGTGCGTAACTGTATTAAAGTTTACTTGTTGCATTGTGAGATAATTTCAGTGTAGTTCATGCTATTTCAGGGGTATGTGTGGAGACTTTAACATGATCTTTATTCCAATTCCCATTTTTTTCAAAAGATGTATTAGATTAAGTCAGATTTAAATTATTTAATTCTAAGCACGCCATTATTCTTTCTGACGCCAGAGACAAAACTCCCCGTGCAAACGAGCTAGTGAAGGTAAACTATTAAAGAAAAGTGTTTGTTGTCAGTATTTATATAGCACAAAATGAAGAAAAATTAACGGAAATCAGAAGTTATAATTATACCAACTTACGTTCACCAGGTCTTGATGCGTCTCAAGAACACGTCCAACTCATGCGACGCTACATTTCAAATGACGGAGTGACGCCTGTATCCGGTAACGTCTGCAATCTACAACGGTCGCCTTCTATAATTACGTCATTTGGGCGTGTTCTAAAGATGACCGATACATCTCAATCTGATAAGCGAGGGCTTGATGTCAAAGAACACTAACTTCAAAATCATAACTTTACAGGACAGGTAGAAAACAGTAGACCTATTGTGTACACTTTCTAAGGCCCGGTTGCAGAAACGCAAATCAAATCAGTCCCTGATCGCCAATCAGTTGATGTCTGATTTATTTGATTGTTCATTGGGTTGCACAAACGTAAATCTCCAATCAACTTGTCTCAATTTACTAATTGTTGATTTGAGAAAGAAAAACATTTGACAACATCGCTATTTAGCAACCACAGCCAATTTGATGCTCTTTTACAGTCGCGAAACGTATGCATCTAGTAGGCGGTGAATAGGAAAACAAGTGAATGCTTTGCTG
Source organism: Periplaneta americana (assembly GCF_040183065.1). Lineage (NCBI taxonomy): Eukaryota > Metazoa > Arthropoda > Insecta > Blattodea > Blattidae > Periplaneta > Periplaneta americana. Next base: position 170,066,020 of record NC_091129.1, on the reverse strand, counting down.
TTTTGTTGTTTTTGTAGAAGGGAAACAGCGGATTGTATTTGTATAGACTATGAAGCAAACAAAAAACGTAAGGGGGCCCAATTTTTCTGACAATGATAGAGCCCTCTTATTGAACATCATAGAGAGCTTTATGCATATCATTGAAAATAAGAAGACAGATAGTGTTTGGGTGAAGCAGAAAGAGGAGGCCTGGAAGAAAACTGCTTCAGAATTTAATGAAGCTACATATGAGGTTGCAAGAACACCCCAGCAATTAAAGATTGCATATGAAAACTACAAAAGGAGAACCAAGAAACTTGCAGCTGACGATAAGGTAGGCCTAAGCTGTGACGTATAATTTTTACCTATTTCTAGATTTATTAATGGACAGTTACGTTTTTGTGGCATTCCATAAATATTATTACGTCTCAAAAATATAGAGGGAGATTTAAATTCATAATTATTTTCTTCTAACTAGTTTCTTGACCTACATTGAATCTTTGTTTTTTCCAGGCAGAGCTCTACAAAACTGGTGGAGGAACTTTTAAAAGGAAGCTAGATGCAGATGGCGAAAGACTAATATCCAGGCTGAATTCCCATTTTGCACCTGTGAATAATCCTTGTGACAGTGATGGCCAGTACCAAGTTTTTCAAGTAACAGAACAGGATTGCAATATACTGGAGGTAAGAATATATAACCTTAGTTTGACATAATTTGGGTAGGCCTAAAAAAAGTAAAAAATATCCATCTACATTATCCATCATCATCCTATCACTCAGAATATAAAAATATCGATTGAGGTGGTGAAATGGAAATATAATTGGAGTAGATGAACTTCATTTTGCCTTTAATTTATTTACAGTCTTATAACCCTATTTTATAAGAAACCAGCTCACAGCAAACAACAATACATTAACAAAAAAAATTAAGCAAATTTTTCGGCTAAATAGTGCCATTCAGTTCAAACACAAAACAAATAACTTTCCAGTTTGTGTATTTATATTGAATACTTCATCTTGTTTTACAGGATAGCCATGAAACTTTATTTGATGGAGCTGTGTCTATAGTGCACCCTGCTCGTTTGCATTCAACTTCTGGTCATGATGTCACTGGGGACAAATATGGAGATGAGGCCTCATCTATTCTGCCGTCCCCGTCTTCTGCAAATCAACAAGATTCATTGTCAGCAGGTCGTCATCTGTCATCAGAAATTACACCAATAAACCCACTGACAGGAAGCAGGAGTGGAATAATTAGGCCCAGATCAAGATCACAAAGAAGCAGGCTGGAAGACTATACGCCCAGTAAAACTGATTTTAATGAATTAAGGTGTCGACTTCTGATCGAAAAACATGAAATGGAAATGGAAATTTTAAAAACTAATCTACAAGTGGCCCAAGTAGAGTTAGAGATTAAAAGGGCAATTCTAGCCAAAGAAAATAAATAAATAAAGTTTGCATCAAAAATAAAAGAACTAATTAATTACGAGTATTTTGCTCACCTTTCTGCCAGTGTTGTAAAGTGTGTATTTATTAGTGTAGTTCTGACTGTGTTCCCTCCATTTCTCCTTCTTCCCATAGGTGCTTCACCCTCATCAGCTTGTGGGTAGAATCTTGCAATGAGATCTTCATCAGGAGGTGGGGGATTATTTTCTCCTCTCTCCAACAATAAATTGTGGATGGCAAAACATGCAACAATGCATTCTAGTGTTGTTGATCGTTGCCTTCCCAACTTGAAACGGAGACCCAACGATAAGCATGGAAACCTTCTTTTTACCACGCCAAATGCTCGCTCTATACAGTTTCGAGTGTATATATGTGTTGAATTATACAACTCCTCTGCTTCTGTCGTGGGGTTTGCTAGGGGAGTCAACAAGAAATTTGAACATGCATAGCCTCCATCACCCAAAAGAATTCCATTTCCCATCTCTCTGTTTACGAATTGAGCTCGTAACCTACTCATTAAAAATATTGTGCTGTCATGTGTAGAACCCTGCCAACGGGCTACAACATTCCAGAATTTCAATGATGGTGTACATATTGCCTGTACATTCACAGAAAAGAAACCTTTTCTATTGCGATAAAGTTCAGCGTCATTTCCACCAGGTGATTGGATGGGGATGTGAGTGCAATCTATACATCCAATGACTCTTGGAAATCCTGACATGGCTGAAAATTCTCTCTGGATTTCAAGTCGTTCCCTGTCTGAGGTTGGAGGCTTTATGAAATCCTGCGAAAGCAAAGCAATTTCATGTGTAACATCCCTTACTACTCGGCAAATAGTTGATTTGTGGACCCCAACAAGATCACCCAAGACCGCTTGAAAAGTTCCGACAGCATAAAATCGCAGCGTTATTAGAAGTTGGTTCATAGGAGAAAGTGGTAAGTTTCTATTTGTCTGTCTGCATATATTTGCTTCAATTTTCGAAAGTAAAAAAACACACGAATCCTTACTTAACCTAAATCTCTGTTCAAATTCTCTCTCATTATACATAAAAAACAATTCATGTCTGTCGTGGAAATGCCGTCTTCTTAATAATATTTCTTCATATTGTTCGAAAATTTCTTCATCAGAAGAATCCATTACTACGTCGAAAACAATATTATTACGCTGTAACTAATTGTTATATAAATTACAGTATGCACAATGAACAGAACAACATATACTTGATCAGTGATCAGTCACTTAACCAGCGAAAATCTGTTGATCAAATCTGACGGAAGACTGATCTCCGATCAAATACTGATTGTTCTTTCTGCAACAGAAATAGAACTGATGGCCAATCAAACCCTCCTTGATCGCCAATCATATTTTGATCAGTGTTTCTGCAACTGGGCCTTATTGCTTTAATTGAAGAGCTATATTGATGACATTTAAACCATTATAACCACAGTCTAATATATACAGTCACGAAGCTTGGGATGATTTTTTGCATTTCTCGCGATAGTTGCTAGCCGCTTGGAGCGCTGTGAGTACTAGGAACAATAGACTGTGTCATTGCCATCGTGATCTAATACAAGCCGTAAAAGACAGCCCTGAGTAGGGCATGATGTTTATTTAATGCCTTTCATTGTCGATGAAGAAATAATTCTGTTATTATTAGAATAACTCATATTCACTGTTTGTAGGTACTGATTTTCAATTCTCTACTTTATTCTGTATATGCTGACTTAAGGTACGGTCACACGTCGCTACTTTTGCAGCTCTACTTTTATACTGCACCTGCAAAAGTTGCGTGTCGTGTTCACACGTAAGCCAAAGGTAGCGCGCTGCACGCTACTTTTCGTGCTGCGCAACCGGAGTGCTGCAAAAGTTGCAACTGGAGGTTGCGAGTCTGTTCACACACAAGGCGCTACTTTTGCAGCCGCAGTCATGCTACAGGTTCCCATCTCCGTGTTGACTTCTCAATATACATTTTGTGGTTATGTTCGCATTATTAAGAAACTCATGCGAAAGCTTCCTTATCTATTATTTGCTTTCCTGTCGTATCTAGTATTCAGAAATTGACATTATTTTTACTATAAAGCTTTTAAAAACGCCTATATACTTAAATGATAACCAACAGTATATTCACGTAATCAATGTTGACAACCCTCCTGTTTGGAACTACGCTACGGAAAATTAAAAAAATGAATTATATCGTCACCAATTATGCTCAGACTGTGTTGTGTATTTAATAACTGTTACAAATAATTTATTTTCATCACAGTTAACATTAAAATATATCTAAACAATAAAAGTATTATTGACACATTTGGGTGGCAACACTGGTTGCAACCGATATCCAAAATGCTGCGGCTGCAACCCTGAGAACCCTGTTCACACGTCGCTACTTTTAAGTTGCGCGCAGCATGGAAAAGTAGCGGGCAGCAGGTTAGGCAGCCTCTACTTTTCGGGTTGCACCGTTGTTCACACATCGCAGTACAAGAGTTGCGCAGTTTTTTGTACTGCAGCGCTGCAAAAGTAGCGACGTGTGATCGTACCTTTATTTGTTCACTTCACTTTAATATGACTTATGTAACAAGAATGTTACATTTTAAAATTTGCTATTGTGGACTTGTTTATTTCTAATGGTTGTTATGGACTTTTATATAATACATTTCCGTCTATGAATTGGGTTATCTTCTACTGGCTTGCAATCAAGAGGATCCAAGTGTATTTGTGAATATAATATAACCTTTTTTAATTTTGTTTTCTACGTTCGACGCTATCCAAATTTTTCGTACACTTTAGTGGTTATATTACTTAGTTATTCACGTTATGAACGTTTCTTCATGTACTAGTGCAACTGCCATATGTCCAATTTGTAAAAAAGTCTGCATATCTTCTGTTGGTGTCAATATTCACATCGGTAAAGCTCATCCGCAACAACGACGGGACAAAATCGTGAGTCAATATTATTCTCCTTCTTCTACTTCTTCCAATGATCTAGTTTTGGGACAATCATATTTCGGTCAATGTTACTTATGTCACGCCCACTATAGAGACATAGGCCAATTTTACACATATTTAGTATAACTTGTTGCTTCTTTGACAGGTTAGGTTTGGTTAGTTTAGGTTTTTGTTATAGCCTACCTTGCATATACGATTATAGCGCAACACTGGGAGTGATAAAAGTGAAATATTCGTTCAGTGGGCGTTGGATACTCTACATTCAGTCATCTAATAATCCTGTGAGAAAATCTATTCGGAAGAGGGAAGTAAATAGAAAAAATTACGAGTATGAGTTGGCGCAGTATAATTTTTATAATCAAAGAAGGAAAATAGCCCAACAAATTTTGCGAAAATCAAGCAAACAACAATGCTGCAAAATTCCTCTTAATGTTATTTCTGATCATTTTGAAGATGTCTTGTTCGGAAAATAATGTTTCACCACTGTCCAGTTTCACTCCTAATAGTGATTTACCTGACAACATTACCGTTACTGAAGACTCTTTATGGCATTAAGATTGACACGTCCCCCGGCCCGGACCGCGTTACTGTTCGTATATTAAGGCATCTCAAAACAACGAAATTCCTAACCTTATTTACCAATGCAATGCTACACTTTTCTTTTATGCCTTCTCCTCTGAAACAAGCTCGGACAGTTTTAAGGGCGGTGGTGAAAAAAATTAAAAAAACTGGAGACCGATAACCATATTTCCTGTCTTGCAAAGAATTATTGAAGGAGTGTTGGATTCAAAATTAAGAAGTTATATTGCATTAAATCAATATCCGCGAGGATTTATGGCTCTGCCTGGTACGCATATAAATTCTTCAATTGTTAATGGTTGTCTTCAATCAGCAAAAAAATCTAAAATAAATTGCTGTATCGTATTTGTTGATGTATCTAAGGCCTTCGACTCCATCGGACATGAACATATAAAAAGAGCCCTTAAGCATGCATGCATTCCGCGGAATCTCTACAATTTAATCTCTTCTTTGTTATCAGCCAATACTATTCAAATTGAATCAAATTTTCAAAAAACAAAACCTATAGCGTTAAATTGTGGCGTAACACAGGGTTCCCCATTATCACCCATATTATTTAACTTGGCAATCAATCATGTGATGCAAAATCTGACAGATTATGATATTTCTACTAAATATGGCTATGAGATCAACTACCTCATTTGTCTGCGCTAGCATTCGCTGATGACCTTGCTTTAATTGGTAGCACTAAAGCAAATGCTACATCGCTTGTTGATTTAGCTGAAAGTAGCTTAACTGAATTTGGTCTTCACATAAATCCAGCTAAAAGTAAGACAGTAGTTTTACAAAAGGGCAAGCTCTGTGCAGATGACATCTCTCTACAAGGGTCTGTTATTTCTTCGTTGCATGATAAAAATGAGCATATCCGATACCTTGGAATAGATTTCACAGACAAAATCTCCTTCAATAAAAACAAAACTATCATAAACCTATTTTCAGACTTGGATGGACTTGTCCGAACAAAATTATTAAAATCAGACCAAAAATTAAAAATCATAAACGAATATATATGGCCAGGTTTGATTTACCCTCTGCAATGTGCTCCATTACCTCAGTTATCAGATACATTCTTACGAGATCTTGACAAAATTATTAGAAGTGCTGTGAAAGAAATTATAATGCTGCCCGATGATACGCCATGTTCAATGTTATATGCAAGTAAATAAGTTCGAGGTTTGGGAATTCTTTGTGCAGAGTGGGAGGCCAGCATTCAGCATTACAACATTTGTAATCGCCTTCACCGTATTAATGATATACATCTTAACTTTGTAAGGAACCTGCACCTTGAACAGCAACTGAGTCTACGTAGATTAAACATCAACAAGTCTTCTATTGCTCCCAACACTAAAGGTCGACAATTGAGGGAGATCTTGCGGAACAGAAGTTTTGAATTATGATGTAAATTACCTCATAAGGGCAAAGGTGTTATCCTGTATTCTGAGTGCCCCAAGGCAAATTCCTAGATGTCATCAAAAGCAAATTTATCAATTTCAAAATACATTAATCCAATTAAAATGTCCAGCAATCTATCTGCGGTCAGATCTGTGCCCGGCAGAATTTTCAACACAACCCGTTGTCGCCATCCCGGCTGCAACGAGATGGAAACTCTTGGTCACGTGTTGGGGTTCTGTCGAAAAACGGAGCTGCTGCGCAACAATCAACACCATAAGGCCAGGACCGGTATTGCTGATGTCCTCAAGCGTCGTGTATGGGAAGTATACGAGGAGATCCACTGCGTTTCATCCTTAGATTCGACCAGAAGAGCAGATATTGTAGCCATCCACAGGACTCAATCTAAGGGATTAGTCCTTGATCCTACAATCTGGTTTGAGAGGGATGCCCTGCAGGCACAACACGTTGATGAGGAGAAGAAATCCATTTATGAGTCCTGCATCCCTTATCTAAGTGAGAAATATAACATTCCCACTAGTCAGTGGAGTGTTTCTGGTCTTTTGTTTGGTGCACGTGGCACGCTTCCTAAATTCACATGTGATATTTTAAAAGCACTCGGACTCCGATTTTTTGAAATTCAAAAATTTTTGTTGAATATTCTTAAGGATTCAATCCAAATATTACATTACCATTTATATTTTGGCCATAGATGATTCTGTTGGGTTTGCATTTCTTTGAATTTTTTACTAAACAATTCCTGTCTTTCTAAATTATTCTGCATCTTTATGGTCACCCTCATTGAGGGCAGATTATTTTCTTTAAATATTTATATATAACTCAACCTGATCACGAAGAGCGGCGTTTCAACCATATAAATTAGTTGGAATGCATAAAGAGTGACATATATTTCTCTAAAATTACTGCATTAATAAAATTTAAAACAATGATTATGAGACACTTCAGACATAATTCACTTGCGAGTTAAGGTGTAATATTATTTTTGGTGTGAAAATTACGTTGTTTGTATGTGTAATATCTGCCTTTATTTCGATTAAATATTGTGAAATTCTTGTATAGGTATTCATTTATGCACGATTCAATAATTTTCAGTTGCACCGGATGGATATTTAGCTATGTTGAAATTATAGGTTATGTTTACTGTCCCAGTTGTCCCTTTCTGTCTAATTTTAGTGGTCTCCAATGCCCTGCCATTCATATGGAAATATTATAGGTTATGTTTGCCATATCTTATATTCCTAAATTCGCAATTATACATTATAATTAAGCATAATGTCATGTATGATACCCCATACATTCAATTTGTGTGCATTTCCATACTACAATTTAGTATTGAATTTTTGTATTGTATGTAATTAAGAAAATTTCAAAATTTAAAAAATTCTCAATTTTTTTTTTCAATTTTTAAATTTCAAAATTTTTAAAAATTTCTCAATTTTCACAATTCTAAAGAATTTTGAAAACTTTTAAAATCTTTAAAATTTTTTCAAACTTGTCAAATTTCTTAAAAAAAATTTCAACAAATTTTTTTTAATTTCAAATTTTTCATAATTTGAAAAATATACAAAATTTTAAAGTAGGCCTATTTCTTAAAATCATTAAAAAAATGTTTAAAACTTCTCATAACTTACAAAATTCTAAAAATGTAAAAAATTTAAAAAATTCAAAATATTTTTTTAAAATTTCAACAAATTTCTAAAAACCTTCAAAAATATTTTAAAATTAAAAGGTTTTTCAATAATTTTTAAAGAGTTTTTAAAAATTTCAAAATTTTAAAAAACTTCGCAAAATCTTAAAATTCTCGTAATTCCAAAAACCTTAAAAAAAATTTAAAAATTTTAAAAGTTTCAAAAATAATTTTGATAGATTTTTTTAAGTTTTTGAGGTATTTTTCAAAATAATGAAATTCTTTAATTTTGGAAGTTTTTTTGAAATTAGGACTATTTTGAAGATTTTGAGAGATTTTTTAAAAATTTCAAATGATTGTAATTTATTAAGAATTTTTAAAATTTGTGAAAATTTAATACTTTTTCCAATTTTAATTTTTTTTTTTTCAAAATTTCGAAAATCTTCGAAGATTTTGAGAAATTTTTATAAATGTTGAGGTTTTTTAAAATTCTGAAAATTTTCAGATTTTGAGAGGTTTTTTTTTAAACTTTGTGAAAACCTTGAAAATTTGAAAGGTTTTCAAAATTTTAGAATTTTTTTTAGATTTTGAAAATTTTTTTAAATTTTTTAACAAATTTGACATTATACAAATCTGGCTTTCAGGTAGTAGCTCCCTCTGAAGCAGGTTCGAATAATTTCAAGGAAAAATTGTTCTGGGGCCGGGTATCGATCCCGGGACCCTTCGCTTAGCACACGAACGCTCTTCCGACTGAGCTACCCCAGGAACTATACACGATACCGTCACAATTTTTCTTTGTATCCACACGACTCTGGCGTCTTGTCAGCTCATGAGTCGTGTGGATACAAAGGAAAAATTGTGACGGTGTCGTGTATAGTTCCTGGGGTAGCTCAGTCGGAAGAGCGTTCGCATGCTAAGCGAAGGGTCCCGGGATCGATACCTGGCCCCAGAACAATTTTTCCTTGAAATTATTCAAACCTGCTTTACAGGGAGCTACTACCTGAAAGCCAGATTTGTATAATACATTCGTTACTGGAGGTACGTTAACAGAAATCCACAATTTAAGTCCCACAGTATTGTGTGCACTCATAGTTGAGTTCTGGCGTCTTGTCAGTTCATTTGAGTCGTGTGGATACAAAGGAAAAATTGTGACGGTGTCGTGTATAGTTCCTGGGGTAGCTCAGTCGGAAGAACGTTCGCGTGCTAAGCGAAGGGTCCCGGGATCGATACCCGGCCTTGGAACAATTTTTCCTTGAAATTATTCAAATTTGACATTTTCTTTATTTTTCAAACTTTGAGGATTTTTTGAAATTATGGGGATATTAAGATTGTGGTAATTTTTTTTTAAATCCTGAAATTTTTGCAACTTTCTGAAATATTTTCTAAATTTTGAAGTTATTTTAACTTATTAAAAAGTATTGAAGATTTTCAGAAATGTCTTGACATTTTTTAACATTTTTAAAAATAGTTCGGTTTTTTATTTTTTTTTTTTAATTTTTTTAGAAGTTCATAAATTTTGAGAAAAAAGTTTTGAAATTTTAAATATTTTTTTATGATTTTGAGAAATTCTTGAAAATCTGGAAATTTTTCAAAAAGTCTTGAAAATTTTAGAGGTTTTTTTTTTTTTAGATTTTTAAAAATTTTTTGTGTGATATGTTCTGGAATCACCCATTTCCATTTAGGAATGTCATTCACAACTGGAGCTCTGTTATATTTTGCTCAAAATTTTTTTTTAAATTTAAAAATTTTCATAAATTTGCAAAAATTTCTCAAAATCTTAAAAAATTTTCAATTTCAAAAATTTCTTCAAAATTACAATAATTTAAATTTGTTTCACAAAAATTTATTGTACTAAAAGAAAAATTGTTAAATTCGTGCACCTTTCTCTTGAAAACTGTTTAATCTACATGCCTAAAAATTTTTCATAAATTTTTGCAATATACTTACCCCACGTTCACTTGCAAAATTAGAAATCTAGCTCGATTTTATCCATTAAAAAAAATAGGGAAAATTTCAGTATATGGATTCCTCACAATTATATCTTAAAATACTAAAAATAGCAGATTTGTCTGCGTTCGTCGAATGCGCATCATCATGCTTACGAAAAGGCACTTTTTCAGTGCCAATAATTTATTTTGTGTACACAAGGTTGGAATTTTGAAGTAAAACGGAAAGGAAGGAATCCATGTTCTGAAATTTATCCATCCCAAGATAGAAACCTCATGATATTTTCAATGCAGACGAATGCAGTTTATTCTTTCATGCCAGACAAATCATGCGTTTTCGAAGGAGAAAAGTGTCAAGTAAGCAGAGAGTAACAGTGCTGGTTGCTGCTAACTCTGAAAAGCTGCCTCTGGTCGTGGTGGGAAAATCGATGCTTCAAACTTGTAAAGAACCTGCCATGTGTTTATAAGAACCAAGGCCATGCATGGATGACCAGCGATTTGTTTGTCATGTGGTTAAATGATTTGGACAACAAAATGGTGAAAGCAGAATGCAAAATTCTGTTCTTTATAGACAGCTGCCCTGCCCTGCCCAGCCTCATGGACCAAGGATCTTGAAAGTTCTCAAGCATTTTTATTGTCCTGCGATACCTACAAGACATTGACAATGGGGAATCGAAACCCGTTATACTTCTGGATGCTGTCAATTATGTCAGCATTGCATGGGCAGGAATCCAGCCCCATACCGTCATTAATTGCTTCAGAAAAGCTGAATTTAATAAGGTACGAAACGTAATTTAATTATAGTAAATTTGTATTGTGACATCTTTCTGTTATTGCAGTTACTTACTGTACTTTTTTCTTTAATTCATAGGGTTTCGATAATTCGTTGCCTGAAAGTAGTTCCCCATCTGACGTAACTGATGATGATGATGATGACGACGATGAGAACTGGGTTGCTGTGTGCGAAAAGCTGGGCAGTGTTCACTTGGGGTATTTCATTTCTGTAGACGATGGTGTTGCGACCTCAGGTATTCTTGATTTAGATGACATCACAGAAAATCATGCCTCAGTTGAAGAAGAAGAAGAAGAAGTGGATTCAGTTCAATCTGTTCCCACACGACAGGCAGCCCTTGCAGCAATGACAGCGATAAGACAATTTATCAGTGCTTGTTCTGATGATATGTCAGTGCAAATTCACATTTAAATCGTGTTGAAAATATGATTATTCATTATAAGGGTTCACACACAGGACAAACTACTATAAATTACTTTTTTTCGACAGAATTAAGTACAGTACATATTGTAAATGTTTTTTACATACAGTAATTACATAATGGAGTAATACTGTATTACCTTTCATGAATCATATATTTCAATAAAGAAAAATTCTAATAGATACTGCATGTAAGTCAAAATTAGTACACCTGCCTAATACGCGGTTTACACGTGGTCTCTTAAACAATGTCTTATCGGAGTTTAATTCTAATAGTAGGCTAATACTAATTTAAAGTGGAAGGGCAGTTGCCCCTTGCCCCCTCCTCCCAAATCGCGTGCTTTTGGTAATTATGTGTATATACAGTATACAGGGGGGTGCATAAGAAAGTATATAGTAATATAACATAGATTAAGTACAAATGAGATGCTCAGCACACAAATGGTCCAACCCACAAAATTTGCATATTGAGTTTATTGCAGAGTTCCTCATATTGTTCTCTTCAAAGTGTAAATCTGTCTAATGATCATTCCCAGTTTTTCTATGAGATTTCATCACAAATTTTGCTTGTGTATCGCATTTCGGACACTGTTACAGAGGTAAAGTGGAAATTTAATATTTTGGGTCATTTGTGAACTGAGCACCTCAAATGAGAATTACAATCAATGCCATCAATCGACAGCCAACATCAATTTAACTGCCTGATCGATCTGTTATCGATTGTAACAATCATTTGTATTACTGTATACCTATTTATACACCACTTTGTATTTTGACTTCCCTTTTAAACAACTCCCTGAACCAAGAGCTCTACACCATCCTAGTCACTAACGTGAATTAAAGTTTGCCTAATCTAGTAGGGATTTTGTTCCTTTAGTGCATAAACTGAAATTAATATATGTTATAGCATGTCGTAAGATAAAGAAAAACGAAGTAGGATCATCAAATGTACTGGCATATTTTCATCAGACATTTCTTTATTTTGTCTTAAACACTGAGTCATCGATGTAGGTGTGGACTGTGATAGCTGGCACTGTCCATCACAAAGACTGACTTACAAGTGGAGATGGAGGAAATAATTAAAATACCGATATATTGATGTTGCTATATATTGCAAACCTAATTTCGATAAACGATATATTTTGCAGAAAATATATCGGTATATCAAAACGATTAACGATATATCGCTATTCCATTAGCAAATTAATAGATACTAATGCAATAACATTTGCAGGTGTTCATTTATTACAATAAAATTACTTATATTTGAATAGCGTATTCCTTATTAGCATTGAAATGAACATAACCAGTCAAAGATTAAATGTAAAATCAAAATTATGATGGAGGTAAGATGAGCTTAAATGATACAATGGGAAAGTGTTAAGTGAACTCTATATGGGTCAGTATTTGATATTGAAACATACATTCATTCATAGTATTCTGCCCAAGGGTAGGTCTTTCACTGCAAACCCAGCATTCCCCAGTCGTTCATATTTTCTGCCTTCCTCTTTGTTTTATATATTCATTCATCCATAGTATTATGCCCAAGGGCAGATCTTTCACTGCAAACCCAGTACTCTCCAGTCTTTCCTACTTTCTACCTTCCTCTTTGTCTCCGTATATGATCCATATATCTTAATGTCGTCTATCATCTGATATCTTCTTCTGCCCCAAACTATTCTCCCGTTCACCATTTCTCCCAGTGCATCCTTCAGTAGGCAGTTACTTCTCAGCCAGTGATCCAGCCAATTCCTTTTCCGCTTTCTGATCAGTTTCAGCATCATTCTTTCTTCATCCACTCTTTCCAACACAGCTTCATTTCTTACTCTGTCCATTTCACACCCTCCATCCTTCTCCATATCTACATTTCAAATGTTTCTATTCGCTTCTCTTCACTTCCTCGTATTGTCCATGTTTTGTGCCCCATACAATGCTACACCCTTCACAAAGCACTTTACTAGTCTCTTCCTTAGTTTTCTCCAGAGGTCCGCAGAAGATGCTCCTTTTTCTATTAAAAGCTTCCTTTGCCATTGCTATTCTCCTTTTGATTTCTTGGCAATAGCTCATGTTACTGCTTATAGTACACCTCAAGTATTTGAAGCTGTCCACTTGCTCTACTGCCTCATTTAGAATTCGCTAGTTTACCTTCTTTACTTTTCTTCCTATGACCATGGTTTTCGTCTTATTTGCATTTATCTTCATTCAATACTGCTCACAGCTGTCATTTAGCTCCAGTAGCTTATCCCTTAGTATCATCTAACAACACCATATCAGCAAATCTTAAACACTTTATTCTTCCTCCTACTATCACTTCTCCCATGTTCTGAAAACATTTCTTCACTAAATCCTCCATGTAGATGTTGAACAGGGTAGGTGATAAAGGGCATCCTTGTCGTACTCTTCTCCCTATTTCACTTGCTTCTGACATTAAATTTCTTCTCCTTTGACTCGTTTCTTTTATAGGTTACTGAAAAGCCTTCTCTCTTTCCAATCACGCCAATTTTCTTTAGGATCCCCATCAGTTTATTCCAATCCACGATTCAATTATTCTAATTGTATATAGGATTCAATCCAGGACACAAATATAGGCCTAATACTCTTTTCTAGATAACGTAATCATTTTTAAATGTAAGCAAACAGTACTTGTATTCATTTTTAAATGTAAGTAAACAGTACTTAGAATGTTACAAGTTTAGCTAACTTCACAGTAACTTCCTTCTATAGTAAGTTCCCATTGCAAGTTATTGTTACACTTCAACATTCCAAACATCAATGGTGGTGGTGATGATGATGATGATGAGGATAGAATTTTTATGTACTAAAATCTTCTATACTAATAATAAATCTGTAGCCGAAATTTTTCTGGTAATTTTCGATTTTCCAAAAATAATTAGTCCTAACATATGTAATTAAACATCTGTCTGTCTGTCTGGATGTTTGTTGCCTTTTCACGCGATAATGGCTGAACGGATTTTGATGAAAATTGGAATATAAATTAAGTTCGTTGTAACTTAGATTTTAGGCTATATGGCATTCAAAATACATTATTTAAAAGGGGGGTTGTAAGGGGGTCTGAATTAAATAAATCGAAATATCTCGCTTATTATTGATTTTTGTGAAAAATGTTACATAACAAAAGTTTCTTTAAAAATCATTTCCGATAAGTTTTATTCTTTCAAAAATTTTGATAGGACTGATATTTAATGAGATAAATGAGTTTTAAAATTAAAATAACTGCCATCTAAGGTGGTGTAATGAAATAAAAAACAAATGACTTCGCGTATAAGGGGCCTTGGACAACAACAATCGAAAGCTATGAAACACTGCCTACAGATAATGTTTGTGTGTTTGTATGAAGTAATATAGGAAGCTAAATTAACCGATTTGTATAATTAGTTATTATTTCACCATTGGAAAGTGTAATTTATCTAGATGGACATAATGCTATAATGTTATTACAGTAACTTCTGAGTGAATTGAGGATAGGTAAGATTAAATAGCTTCTTATGCACAGAAAACTTGATAGGCTATTCTGTATATTAGTTTCCTATATTTCTTAAAATAATGTATATGTAAGTTACACATTCATTTTAATCTCAGAGAATTAACGAATACCGAGAGTGTATTGATTTAGTATGCAGTAATAGTATGTTAGCTTAGCATTCCATTATTTTATAATCCAAATTTAAGTATGCTCAATTGAATCGTGTTTTTATTTTTTTTTTATTTTAGTAGGTTATTTTACGACGCGGGTCGGGCATAGAAATTGGTTATCACTATTTTACACTAAACCTTGTTTTGAAATTAAGACTAGTATTGTCTCATAAAAAATCAACAAAAAAATTTGCGGATTATCCACAAATAAAACAATTTATAAAGAAAAAGAGTTGCACTATTTCTCATTGCGTTGGGATGGTGTCGTAGAAGTACATTCTTGGCATTATAGGCTCACGTGCATTAATACGTAACAGATGACAAGCGCGGAACTTTCAACATCAATTTTCAGACAATCATGGATGTTAGAGGTATATTGGATATTGTCCAAACCTTTTCATGAGGCAATGAGAACACGTTAAGAACTTTACAAGATATGAGATTGATAAGAAGAAGAGTGTGTAGTTTCCTAGTACCTGGTACTCGTTACATAGGTCGTTTTTGTGTTTACACAGTAGCTGATTTCTGAAAAGAATTTTAATAGTTTGTTACTAGGTGTGTTTCTAGTCGGTTTGTAATATATCTTTGGTCCAGAGAAAATATACATTTTTTATGATTATACAACAATGGCTGACTTAACAGCTTATGTAGCGAGTATCGGGTACTAGGAAACTTCCGAAGAGTGAGATGCAAAGTTGGAAATTGTAGACGATATTGCTCTCTCGTAAGAAAAAGTGGGATGGAGACATACAGGAACATGACCCAACATATTTATGAACGATAGCGTAATAGCCTACAGTTCTATTGTTTCTACTGCATACACCAAAATTGCCTATTAAAATTATATAATGCAAAGTTCGTAAGCTATTTAAATAATTTATTTCTTTAAAATAAAAAGTACACCCTGGACCACTGTCAAACCTTAAGGGTCATCTGGCCATAAGTCTACAACTCTTCCCAAAATCATGTCGAAGTAACTCCTTTTCTTTAAAATGTCCATTCTTTTCTCTTCGACACATCGCTGTAGCCACTGCCACAATCCTTGAAACTTGGCCATCTTTTTACGGGTTATTGTTCGTGGTCTGATACTTTGAATAAATTCTAGGAACAAATCCATAGGGCAGCCATTTCCGAAGAAAAAACCTGTTAAAGGCAAACAGTCTTTGTATTTTAAGTCGCTGGTCCATAGTATTCTTCTGATGTACAAAGGCCACTTATCCCTTTCGCCTATTACATCTTGTATTTCTATATAAATTTTCCTGCTGCTCATTTTGAACAATTACAATCACCGAGATATATCGATTCACTTAATCGAAACCTTAGTGCAGTTTATTCACGATGCGGAAGGAAGAAAATAGTTCCAATGAAAGAAGATTGCATCGTAGAATACACAAGCAGTCGGTAGAATTATACTAGAGACCTATGACCCGTTCCAGTGCATTGAGAAATAGTGCAACTCTATTTCTTTATAAATTGTCTTATTTGTGGATAATTCGCAATTTTTTTTGTTGATTTATTATCAGACAGTACTAGTCTTAATTTCAAAACAAGGTTTAGTGTAAAATAGCGATAACCAATTTCTATGCCAGACCCTACGACGCTTTATCAACAGCTTAGGTTATTGAATTGTGTTAAAATACATAAAATACATATGCCTTAAATGCAATGAAAAAAATTGGGTAGTGAGCCAAGCAGATTATGTTGCGCTGTTGTAAAAGTTGTTCCTCCTGAGATTCAAGAACCCCATAACAAATTAAAAACTTACTTATCGGAGTACATCCATTATCAACACACTTTTTATATAATATAAGTTATTTAAAGGGTTCAGAACCATAGTGGGCCAAGCGCCATTTACTGAATAAGTACAAAACAAGGGTTAAAATTAAGTTATTACCATAATTCAATGGAAACATATAGCAAGTAAAATAAAGTATAGGCCCTACACATTAAATCTAAATGATGTCAGTGTTCATTAAACTATGGTTGCATGTAATAAAAATTAAGAAACATGTTAAAGGAATTGTCAATGAGTGGTCTCTGGACCAAAATGATCGCATTTTAATTATTTAAATTCAATTTAAATTAAGTAACATATTAAACGATTAATCCTTCTATCAAATACGAATGTTCCCTGGATCAAACGTCCTATTTTAATTATGTAATTACTTTATATTTATTTCTAACGGGTGCAGCAGAGCGCACGGGTATGGCTAGTATATAATAAGAAAACAATGTCAGTACTAGTTTGTACATAGAAATCCTAGCTGTAAACAAATCTCTAACCAGTATTATATCCTTGTTTCTCTTTCCATTTCAAAACATAGAAATAAAAGTTTTGAAATCAGATGGTTCCTTTTCAAAGTGGCACTCTTAATATTACTGCAAGATATGTCACAGTACAAATGAGGTAAGACTTACTACTTTAGGCTCAATAAGGCATTTTGTAAGAAACAATGCATCTTGGATTAAGTCACTCCTTAAGCTTGGAATGAATTCTACAGGACGTGGAAATGAAAGAAAAGAGGTGGAGAATTTGTATACCTGAGGTTAAATATCTTTATTGCATTAAAAATATCTACAATAAATCCCTTATTCTGTTATTCCCTCTCTTCTCGTTAACTTAGTGATGTTATGTTTGAATATGATCTGGAACTTTCAAACTCGAAACATACGAGAAGATGATAAGTAACAAAATCCCAAATATTTGTCCACAAGCAGCATTATTTTGTAACCATAACACCATACATAAATTGGCAGAGAGATTTGGGTACTTGGTCTCTTTTGCCACTATTCAACCATAATTATGAATTAAAATTATAACCTAATAATTATTAGAAACAAATATAAAATATTATCAGTACACTAACAGTACACCATTTCAGTTTAAATGCACCTCAACAGCTAAGCAATGTATATTCCTGAATGAAATATATCTTACAGTAGAAGAATGAATGTGCATAGATACAATTACTTAGGTATAGTACGATTATTTAGTCTTGACAGTTGCAGATAATGTGCACTTGGGTCAGGTGAGTCCATTAAATTACGCCAAGGGGTGTTCGGGTTAGTCTATCGCTTGCATTCAGAGTGATCTGATGTCAAACGTATGGTAGAGCCACGTGTTTTCAGTACAGTTAAAGTTGTACTGCATTTCTTTACTGACCGCTCGCTCTTATCTCTACTCCCGAGCTCTCCTATTACTTCCTTTCTTTCGCAGCGTCGAGCTGTCAGGACTAAACAATTGGTCTATACAATATTCGCTTGGAGTTTCGTAAAAAGAAAAATATAGCATACACTGCTGTTCATAAGTCAGCAACAGTGATTTTTTTTTTAAACATGAGCGACTTTTGATATGAAAACAGAATTTAAAAAAAAAAAAATCTGATGCAGTCAGTATTTTTCATATTTAGTGTGTTTTGTACAATTCTATTCCATCTTGCATTACAGACTGTCATAGTAGAGACATATGAAAGACAATCAGAACAGAAATCATGTGGTGAATAAGAGAGCCATAAGATTCTAAGACATGAGATAAACTTCATGTCACATAATATATTACTAACACAGGAAAAGTTTTAGGGCACTTCAAAACTGCAATTGCTAAAGTATAGTAAAATAAAATCGTGATATTTAGGTTTTACAATGAGGTTACAAGCTTGGCATTATAGCTAGCTGAAAGAAATAGGTCTAATAGAAAAACTTAATGACCAGATGTGACTGGTTATGTTTTAGACTTTTTAATCAGAAGGCCTGAAGACACTCTGTGAGTCGAGCTCAGGCCCCTGGTCTATAACGAATTTCGTGTCAATATGCTTTTCAAATACTGACAATAAGTGGGAAGCATTTTGAATGTGAATGGTTAGATCGTCTTTTGTACATATCACAAATGTCTCAGCATTCAAGAGAAACTGAACTTGGATCCATAACAAACTCAGAGCATGGAGAATTGCACTTTCTTTTAACTAGCTATAATCTTTGCAAGAAAGAGATGACAAGAATGCATTAAAAGAGATGCCAACAGACTCTTTCAGACTGGATGATTGTAAATCCCTTTCTATCCCGAATAAGACATTTTCAGCAAATGGAACTCGGGCAAAAAGTTATTTTCCTATAGAATGGGCATTCCAGCTATAACAATTTGACAGTTTTGACATACACCAAGGAACAGGATTATCATATTGTTCTTTCCATCCTCATTGCATCCATTAGTTTATAATAATTCTTTAGCCCTTTCAGAGCAAGTTAAGAATATTACGCAAACGCAAAGTGCATTGTTTTATCTTAGTGACTTGAATAATATGACAAAGTGTAAAGATCTTTTAAATACCTGTCAACTGAAAGCAATCAATATTTTTCAATTCCTATTGTTATTGATATTGTCCCAGTGTTTTGTGGCATATCAGTAAATCCATTAAATGTGTCCTGTCTCGACAGTACAGTATTTCATATAAGAATTTCTGTAGTATATGTCATTTTAGAACAATCTTCCTATAATTTACCTTTTGTGATTCTTGAAATAAAAAGTTGTCACTAGAGTTCTATATGTTTTAATAACACTAATTGTTTTTGTCTCTTTTGAATTTAATTTAAATTATAGGTGCTCTTAAGGTGTTTATTATAGAAGGAAAGTTATGAGTATAAAATCGTGCTACAGAAAGTATAATTTTAAAAGCTATAAAAAGGTTTAAATAAACCTTCCCCAAAGCATAACACCTTACATTCTTGGAAAAAGGAGACATTTCCTGCTTTATTCAAAACGTTAATTAAGACTATCCTGCAACACGAGAATGTAAATTGGATGTAGTGGAGGTATCACACTGCAGATCGTGCCAACAGTCTGAACTAGGTATTTCCTGATCCACATTTCAAACACTCATAATAAGGTTTTGGAATTCTTACCTTTTAAATAATCTTGCATGCACAGAATGGAATGTGGATGCAAGTGAAGCTGCTTTCCGAAGATTTCAGTAACATCAATGGAAAACCTAAAAACCTCATATTTTTATAAAGAAATAAAAAAAAACCTATTCCACTTGTGGTAAAACACACAACAGTTTTTTTCTTATTGACACACATTCTTTTTTACCGAATGTGTCGGTCACAGTACTTAAGAAACGTTAGTTTTGCAGCTGTGCATAAATTACATCTAAGTATCAACAGTTATTCTTCACATCACCGACACCCTTTTCCTTCTGGATTGTGAATTTAGTGACTAAGGATTGTATGCATCAGATATGATATTGTTGTTGTCTGATCAACTTCACGAGTGATACCAACAAGACACCACCTATGAGGCACTAGGCAGGAGAAAATGGGGTAGGGTGGCCAGTTCCTGCATACATAGCCGACTAGCTACATTATTGTTCTTCCTCTGATACATGTAAGCCTGCCTGATGATAGCTGTACATGTCAGCCAGAATCTCAGAGGATAAATATGATATTGCTTGTTCAAAATCCAGATTTAACGACTTCGTGATATTTCACATTGCTGTCATATATTGCTGAAGACAAAGAACTATATTAAGAATTTGTATTGTAAATTTTCCAAACTTAGTGACTCTCTGTATTACGAATTGCGAACTTGACAACTAGTCCAGTTTTCAGAGAAAATGTGCTGATCTCACAGTTTACACTTCAAGTACAAGATTTACGTAAATGAATTCCCTGACTTGGGGAATTTTTTGTGGGTGAAACACAAACGATACAATGATCACAAGAGATAATGTAACAGAAGTAACTCTCAAAGTTTCATTTCACGTTCGAAGTGTGTGGCATGACATAGTTCTGCCACTAGAGGAGCTGCAGTTACAGGAAAGGAGCGAGTTTTTTGTGTTAGAACTTGATTCCACAAAATCTGTGACAACTGTGCAGCCTCACTTTATACGAAATTTAATAGAAGCCCTCCAGATGTGAAGGCATTCGGCAATTTGTGAGCAACGAGTGCTTGTGTAAGGGCGAGCAGAGTCCACACACAGCATACATATCATCATCTGACGTGTTACACCAATGATTCAAGATGAAACTGCACCGCCTGACGTGTTATGTTGACTGAAGATGGAAGTGTACCACCCACAGTACAGCTCAAGGAATGTTTGTGTAAGGGCTAACTACAGCAGCACACATATGACCGTCTAACATAAGGTTAACAGAAGCAATATGCGAATTTTGGGAAACCCTCAAGCTCCTTGGAACACATCCGTGATTTCCCAAAAGTTAATGTTTTCTATGCACTTCCCAAATGCAAGGTATATGACAAAGTGGACCTCCTAGACATGCTACAAGACTGGGCGTTTCCCCACCTGAAGAATGATAGTGCTGATTTCATTTATCAACAAGATGTGCACTGCATGCAATTAATTTTTTTGATCAGAGAATTCATTTACATACACTGTGTATAAAAATAAAATTATGACCATTCATAGTATTTTGATCTTTGTTTCTTCTCTCTTCTTTGTTTTGTTATTGCAGTTGACCACGAATATGGTGGTGCTCTTCAATCACAGGAAGCTCAGAACCACCTGAACTGCCATGTAGCCTGTGATGATATACCCTACTGCCCATGAAAGGGCTCTGCTGGGCTGTGGAATCACAACAACTGTGTACACGAAGGTGTGAAGTATCCTGGCCACGGTGAACGCTCGGAACAAGTTGATGGCTAGGAGATGTGATGGGTCAGTCAAAGTGTACAGCAGAGCGATCAGCAGAAATATAGGTATATTCTCCAGGTCGTTCAGGTGACCCCTGGGAACAAGTAAACACACTGCAATATTATTATCAAGAGACACAGACGGATTCTCCACAGTTCAATAGAAAATTCACATTCCTCATCCTGACATAACAGAAATAATTTATTCTTTGTAGTACAAATTATGACACGATTGCTACAACAGTCGAAAACAATGATTTGCTATTCGGCAGGTCAGAGACATGCCACAGTGGGTGCTGCCAGTTACGATAGCATTGCTCTGACCTGTTAAAATGTGTTTTTGAACTATCCATTGTACTTCAATTTCTTAACTATTCGAATTCTAATTGCAGGGGCGTCATTTCAGTTTTGTAAGACTCTTTTTAGGGAAAACCTTATAGGGTACTGTATGTCACGTGATATACTCCCCCCCCCCCCTCCTTTCCTGTGAAGTGAACTTTTCCATACCGTAAACTTGATCGCTGAAGTAAATTTGACCATTAAAAAAAGGTTAAACTATGTTATCAGATGTTACACTTTATCTA
The DNA here is from genome assembly GCF_040183065.1 of Periplaneta americana. Lineage (NCBI taxonomy): Eukaryota > Metazoa > Arthropoda > Insecta > Blattodea > Blattidae > Periplaneta > Periplaneta americana. Next base: position 170,043,989 of record NC_091129.1, on the reverse strand, counting down.
AAGAAGCAGACAGTTCTCGTGCTAAAAACTTTAGATGTTATCTGACAGTTATTTTTTCGTCCTTTTAAGAAATTCGTAACAGTTTTCCGAATCCTCTTCATTTTCAATAAGGTTGTAAAACTAAGTGAACATTAAGCTGAGAACTATTATACAATTAAATAGGCCTACTAACAATTGTAATGGTAAGGTGTTTCTTTAATGGGTGAGTACGAGAAATGTTTATTATATAACTGAAAGCACTATGCTAACATACCAGCACGAGCTGACTGAGCACTGAGAAGATTGAATGTCCATACTAACATAGTGTGGGGTCGAAATTCGAGCATTTCTTCTACAGGATATTGTTGCTTTAAGACGTGAAATTGGTTTCTTTGATCGGCTATGCATCTAAATATTATTATTATTATTATTATTATTATTATTATTATTATTATTATTATACAGGTCCATAATGTATTAGCAGCACCTTCTTGTGTTCACAATCTACACTCCTATATTCTTTCTCCAACCTTCTCTAACTTCCCATTCCCGTTCTTGTAACAGTTTTTCACACATTTCATTTTTGACTTCCTTCATCCGTGTATTTATTGAGGGTTTGTAAATAGATTTCTTTGAAGTATCCTTACCATTGCTACTTCCCTGGTTAAATTATTTAACCTTATCTAATCCTTTGCAGTATAATTCTTGCTTTTCTTTAACATTGCTACTTCCCTGGTTACATTATTTAACCTTGTTTAATACTTTACAGTATAATAAATTACATTTGATCACCTAGATTAGGATGATTGGGGCACATAATAAGGATGGATGACCAGAGACTGGTAAAAAAGTTATATAGGGTAAATGGAAACCTTTAGCGAGTAGAGCAGGCAGCAGACCTGAATTGAGATGGGAAGATGATGTGATGCATGACCTGAAGAAAATAAAAGTGACTAATTTGAAGGCAGCCAAAGACAGAAGTGTCTGGAAGAGGATTATTGAGTAGGCCAAAATTTCAATTTTGAAGTTGTGGTGTCTTGGGATCATGATGATTGATGATGATGATGATGATGAATCCTTTACTATATCGTCCTTGATTTTCCTTACTAGTGCTACTTCCCTGGTTACATTATTTAATCTTGTTTAATCCTTTGCAGTATCGTCCTTGATTTTCTTTACCATTGTTACAGTCCGCTTCACCATTTCTGGTGTGTGAAGTAAGTAATGGAAACGTTAAGTGCTAGTGTCTTACCTTTACCAAAGTCAGTGTGACAACTGTGTTTGCTAAATGGCTGATGTTACGTGTATAGGAAGTGGTACTATTCTCAGTTGCACTAGCAACATGCTCACAAACTGGGCACCATACTTTAGGACACATTAATCAAGTCCAAACACTTTACTTCATAGTACATTAAATCATATCTTTCTTTTCTCTCTAGATCTTCTATTTATTTGCATTTCTCTTTCATCCAATCTTCCTTTGCCTTATCAATTTCTCTTGTTAGTTCGTTGTTTAGTTACCTGTAGTTTCTTCTACCTTCTCATGTTTTTCCATTTTCTCCTTCTCTCAATCTCTCCAACATTTTCCCTGTGACCCAAGGTTTGTTAATTCTCACACCTTCTTTGTATTTTGTTGTTTCCTCGGCTGTTATCTTATATTATTTAACCTTGTTTAATTCTTTGCAGTATCGTCCTTGATTTTTCTTAGCATTGCTACTTCCTTGGTTAAATTATTTAGTCGTGTTTAATCTTTTCCTCGTCCCCATCCCTCCTTCATCACTTCATCTTTCACTTCACCTTCGTCATTCAAGTACAAGGTTATTTAATATGGACGGTATGGCTGATATGGCTGATTGAGGATTCACAATGTGATTACCTGACATTACCTTTATAGTTTGAAAGATCTCTGAAACCCCGAAACGGGAATCGAACCCATGCAAGAACAGAGCTCGAGATCAGCAGGCAAATATGTTAGTGTGATGGCTACATCACTTTCTTCCCAGGATCCAGTATTATAAATACAGTAGTTGCTGGCCTATTGCAGCAATGACTGGCATACAGAAGATATTATGCAGTAGTCTTCCCGGCTAGGTTTGATGAATCCATTGACCAACAATAGGTGCAACTCTCCAGGTAGTTTGAAGGTCGATAATGAACAATACAATTGCCAAGTCATAAAAATTGATATTCGTTCAAAAACTGATTAATCATATGGAAATATTACATATTGCACCTAAATATACTTCAACTACAAATATACAACACCACTACCCACTCCCATGAAAGATATTGATGATTGAGAATAAATTTCCAAAATGGCCATACAGCAAATTCAAGGTACCATGTTTAAACATTTTAGCACTGTAAAGTTTTATTATACTGTACATATATTTATATTAAAAGTGTTATAATCACAATCAAATAAACAATATACTTTTTGCTGTAGTACTACTTGTGAATACCAGTTTTCTAGGAGCATGCAAAAAAATGTGACAATAAATTGATCACACTATCATATAATGCATGAGAAATAAGATTGTGATCGTCACTGCGTGAGTGAACTTGCATGTGTGGAGGCTTGGCGTCATCTTGCCCTATCACAATTTTTGACATGAGTGATCGAGTTCACAGTTCATGTGAGATTGTGCAGTGCATTGTTCACAGTTCAGCATGGCAATACACTGATTGACAAAGTTTTTACATATGTATATCCATATGATCCAATTATCCGAAGACAGTGGTGGTAATGAAGATGATTTAAATGTTGCGCACTTCGAGACAGACAGAGGTATGACCATACTGTTCTCACTTGCCATGAGACAGCAAGTAACTTCAATCACAACCTTATTTCTCATGCTGTTATTTATGATTAATGCATAACATCTCTCTGTGTAAGTACCTTCTGATTCTTTCCACATCAGGATCATCAAACTTAACTTTTCCCTTCGCAGCGGGAGTATCTTCTGGATTAGCAAACACCTGATAAACAAACAGATTAATAATAACAACAACAACAGTAAATGCTCATTCCACGAAAATATTTACCTCCATGTCAATTTTCGAAACTATTCAAACGGCATCATAAGTCCAAAGAAACTTGCATTTAAATAAGAGTGAGACGAGAAATACTTTTCTTGTGAGTTAATTACACATCCATCATGAATAATGTGTAATATTTAAACTGAGTATCAAATAACAGAAAAGGATATCAAATTAAAGAAATATGGAAAAGAAACTAACCAATATACCACACATTCATAATTATTTATGGTACTAGAGTATCAAGACGTACTTTATTCATCGAGTAGGAGGTTTGACAAGAGAGACGTCAGTCGAGCGTGTTAATTTCCGTGAGCATATAAATATGTCTTGATTCTCATGTACCATACAATATTTTATCCAACACTTACTCATAGAGTTAAAGAGACTTCTTAGTTTTTTAATTAAAATATAATTGTAAAATATTAGTAATTCATTCCTAGAATATATTTAGAGCATGGCTATCTGGATATGTATGTCACAAACATGGTATTACGTAATATGAGAGAATCAATGTAGGCTAATTGTTCTAGGCAATTGTTTTCATTGTTGTTATAGTTCGAATGATATGGTAATTGATACACTAATAATATTTAGGAAAATATCTATCATGAGAGAAGAAGGTAAGGTATTTATATCAGACAAAGTTTTGAAGGAAGCCAAGTGTGTTATATCAGATTTGTTACCAACTAAATATAAATCTACATACGAAAAGGAGTATGACGTTCTGTAATTGGAGAACATGCAATGAAATCAGAGGTGTGAATGAAGATATTGTTTTGGCATATTTTTCTGAAAAATCTCAGAAGTTAAGCATTTCAAGCTTATGGTCTTATTACTGTATGCTTAAGTGACATTATTGCTAAAAGAAAATGTGGACATATCGAAGTTTGCTAAAGTTCTAGCTTTCTTAAAAAGGAAGTCCGTAGAATACAAACCAAAGAAATAACTATAATAAATATTATAACTAACTTTACTTTATTCATACAGTGGTTAAAGTGATACATTATCTATCCTTAATGTTAAAGTGTTACTTTAATAAGTTGATTTCAGTCATTAAGGTACAACAAGTGTTAGATAAAATAAATTAAACTGGTCTTTGCCTTAGTTTAGTCCACCGTCCCCTCTGAGCACTGAAACATTGACCCCATCTCAATACATATGTTAATTCGGAAGAACAGCTTTCTGAAGATGAAAAAGAAGCAAAGTAGCAAGAACTGGTACCTTAAGCGAGAGTGTGGATATATTTAAAAAGTTGCTGCCGAAGTTAGTCATTCACCGGTTTGTGACAAAGCGAAAGTCATCAAATTTGAATTTTCACGGCTGTAGTGTGGCTAAATGATAGAATGTGAATTATGCCATAGTGTTTATCTCATGACAAGCTTGTCCATTGACTATACAGCCAAAATAATAGAGAAAACATTTCATTTCTTCTCAGATGAAGCTGCCTCACAATTGAAACAGCGGTTCAGTTTTATGTACAGGTATTTGGCAACCACAAACTCTAGGCCAGCAATTCTCAACCTATAGTATGCATACCACTGTAAAATATAATCATATATAGCTGTTTTCTGCATATTTATGGAACATTCAAATACCGGTAGTAACTGTTTTGTTAATTAACTATGCCTAAATAAAGCAATCATTATAAATTTGCTTAGTGTTACAGCTAATGTCCCACATTAAAATAGTGGTACGTCACTGAAAAAGGTTTAATGTCCAACGCAGGAGTGCTGTAGATGGAGTGGAGGGGGGGGGGGGCATGAAAAGAGACTTACAAACAACTACCATTGTTCTGAAGAAGCATGTGCTATATTTGTGTTATCAGAAACCAAAGTGATAAATATTATGCTGATCACCGAGGAAGAGATCAAAAGTAATGTAACTGACATCTCTTAGCTTGCTGTGGAAAACTGTGAGACGAATATCTTCCACACATGAACTACATTATATTGAGCCTATAGGAATAGGTCATAGGGGAAGGTGTTGTTGTACTGTATAAACATACTGTCTGTGACTCAGGAGAAGACGAGAGCAGACTGAGGAGGAAGGGATGTGACCAGATAACGTAAGACAACACGTGCAATATTTGTACTGCAGTAAGCGGAAACATTAGGTCTCCTTCTGTTCAACTTAGCTTTAATTTCCATACGCATTGTTACTCATGTTTCCTGCACAGTAATAACCCGGCTACTGGGATGCTTATCTGAGCGATGTTTATAATAATCAACAGCGATAGTCAAGAAGGTCACATTCTTTCCGCTCGTTTTCTCCTGAGTAACGGACAGTACCTCTCAATGCAGAAACATGAATACTGAATATACTTCAAATTGAACTAATGTTAAGTAGGATAAATATTTGAAAAATTAACTTAAAACAAGCCTTTTTATATTTCAAATAAAATAAGCCATAACAGTTACAGAGAATTTGTAGTCCTTAAATCTGAGTATACTGTATGAGTTGGGCTATTGAAAGTAATTGAAATTCATATGTCAATGATGTATTCAAAGTACCTAATTTGTTAACAAATGTGATGTTTAAAATTCTACACACCTGAGTCATGTTTTTCGCATTGATAGTGTAATCTTCATGTAATATTATAGTAGTATGTTAAGAAATATACACAATTTTATAACTTCGGTATCAGCATTTTCGGATGTCATGTTCAGAACAAATGTCCAGAATGCACGTTTCATTTATTTTCTAGCGAAGTTTTTTGGTATAAAGTTCCGAAAAGTGTTAGAATAAACCTTGAAGAATGAATAACGTCCGATATTTTTTCCATTTGAATAATCTTAACTAATTTTTATTAGAAATGCCATTTTGTAGACTTAAATATGAGGATAAAAAAGATGTTTTAAATTCTGAACGACCTACAGTTCCATATTTGTTCTTTGTTTTATAAAGTGCTAAGAAAATAGAGAAGTTATATAAAATAACTTTAAACAATTCTAAAATTCTTCCTATGAAAAAAGCTTTTCAGTTTGAAAAGATTGACAAATTCACTCAGAATGCTACATCAAAGGAGAGACTTTCATCGTTAGCCCCATAGCCTTATATAGAGATAGACTGTCCACCCTCAGTGAAACTCAGACATTTTATGAAGACATCATCGACAAGTTTACTGCTTAGATAGGATTGACTTGGTATGCAAGAAACTGGGTGAGCCCTAAAATAAATTAATTTTCATGTTTGTATGTTTTCTAGAACTACAGAATTGTACGTTGTTTACGAATAGTTGGCTTACTCATATCTTGATATAAACTGTTCATGCAATTGTGTATGTGAACAGCACTTCACCTGTTTTTTTTTTTTACAGTGAGCCACTACTGCACACAATGTCAGGGAAGTCCACACCTATGGAGTAACAGTTAGCGTGTCTGGCCGCAAAACCAGGTGGCCCGGGTTTGATTCCCGGTCGGGGCAAGTTCCCTGGTTGAGGTTTTTTCTGGGGTTTTCCCTCAACCCAATATGAGCAAATGCTGGGTAACTTTCGGTGCTGGACTCAGAACTCATTTCACGGGCATTATCACCATCTCATTCAGACGCTAAATAACCTAAGTGTCGTAAAATAACCTACTAAAATAAAAAAAAAATCATAAATGTCAGGGAAATGTGGAATTGTTTGTTTTATGTTCTTCTGTAAAAACTACACTTGGCAAAATATGCTACATTTTTCTTCAGATTTACAATTATAGGGACATAGTATCTGTACAGAAATTACAAAATATATTCAGATCACTTTAGATTATCAGACTTCAATAAACATAATAAATTTGAGAAGTCAGGGACAAGTAAAAATAAGATGTAACTGGAGAAGTATACCAAAGTTTCAAATCAGATGTAGGCCTGTTATGTTTAATATTTAGATTTAATAACACACTGAAGAGAACAGCTATTCCTTCACTGAATTTAAGAGCTCCTTCCGAAGATATGGGCTCAATTTAAAGCACAATGAAAGAATCGCAAAGGTCCCAGAAACATATATATTGTATCAAGGAGGCTGCAGGTTCTCTGATGTCAGACAGAAACGATGGACGATACTCCTCTACCATGTAATTAGATGGTGCATTAGCAATGGTATATTATTATGTTAACTGAATCAGTTACTAAACTGCATAAATACTTTACTTTCTTTATACAAAATATTGCTTGATAGTTTATCCGCATAAAACACATGATTTTTTCGAACTAAATAGATGCGCCTTGGGATCAGGGATCAAACAATACTGAATGGAGAAAAATTCTTGGATGTAACAAAGTACAACATTACATTTTCAAGCTATTTGGCAAATTAATTAAGTCGAAATACCTAGGTAAGCTTTATTTTATAGATAAACATATGAACCCGCTTTTAAATTGCTATGGAAAGAATTACATTATGGGAATGAATTAAAATTTTTAGTGATAAGAAGGTTAATTAATACAAGACTGCATAAAAAGTCTCTTTTCTATTATTCGATCTAAAGATTGAAACAACTGAATCCAGGGTGCTCCAAGAGCTAAAATTAGGAACTATGACGAATAATTTCCTAAGCTTTCCTGAAAGAAACAACTCTGGAGTTGATATTTGTCATTTCTTACTCAAAGATATGGAGGCAGCTAAATGGAATTTCTGCAGTCCTACTTGGACGAAACTGTTAATGATGGCAAAAATATACAGCATACAAGTAAAGAAAAAACCGTATTGCAAGAGAATGCAAGAACTTTTGTTGCAGGTTGGATGCATAGCTGAGTAGATAACGAAATTTGTCTTCAGATAGACCAAATTATGATGTAACGGCACATTGCAAAAGAAAATGGTTTTCTCTGGGAATATTTACATTCTAAGACAAAACTGTGTTCTAATGTTTTTTTTTTTAATTAATAATGTTCTTTGTAAAACTAGAACTGGTGTAAAAAAAAAAAGAAGCTATTTAAAATGGTAATGCCCCCAGTTAACATTTCTGTTCACAGTGACTGGGCCAATATCTTCATTGATAAATATTTAAATGTGCTAATAAACTTTTACATCAACAATAAAATGGACAACCATATAGTTAATATTGGTAAGTGATCTATGAAAGCTGCTAAGTCATGTACAACTAAATCTTATACATTTGAAAATACGAAAATTGTGCCAATTCATTTCTATTCTAACAATTTTGTAACTTGTTAATTAAAAATGTCGTGAACAAAACGACTTGCAAATTACAATATAGGCTACTATTGCTTTGCATTTTTTATTGACACCAAATGCACACCTCTTGCTTTTCCTCACGTAACCCAGTCAATGAGCTCTATGAACACAGCTTGTTGCAAGGAGTGTATCAATAAATCAAGCCGCTAGATGGCAGCACAGTCACTTTTCGCAGCTGCTTGCATTGCTAAAAGTGTTGTATGGCAGAGAAATGATTGTTGTGAGATCAAGAATAAATGGTCGCATTATTAATTATAAATGACCTTGGCCCCATAATAAAAGGAATAGGTTATCCTACACTATTTGCAGATGACACAAGTATCATAATTACAGACAAGAACTTTGCCACACTCAAATATAAAACAGAAACAATTCTTAAAATTTATGACTGGTTCACAACCAATAAACTAGCATTAAACATTAATAAAACTAACATAATTCAATTTAAAGCCGCTTCAAATTTAATCTCTGAAACACTGGACACAACTATCAACAATATACCTCTACTAGAAACATCAACAACCAAATTTCTTGGTTTGCATATTAATAATACAATAAATTGGAAAAATCATATCAAAGAAATAACCCCAAACTTAGCTCAGCATGCTTCGCAATTAGGTCGTTACAACAATTTCTAAACAGCAGTATCTTAAAGACAATATATTTTGCCTATTTTCATTCCATATGTCCTACGGAATAATATTTTGGGGAAATTCTGCAGATAGTAAAAATATATTCTTATTACAAAAAAGAGCCGTTAGAATAATAGTGGAGCAAAGGCTAGAGAATCATGTAGATTATTTTTAAAAAAATTAGAGATTCTAACCTTAACAAATCAATACATATACTCCACAATAAATTTCCTCTTAACTCTGCCATACATAGTATAAATACCCGCAGAAGGAATGATTTTCATACGCCATCATCAAATTTATCATGCTTTCAAAGGGGAGTATGTTGCATGGCGATAAAAATGTTCAATAGTCTTCCTGAAGACATTACGAATCATAGCCAAAATCCTGCATTATTTAAGGTAAAACTAAAAAATTACTTAATATCTCACACTTTCTATTCTGTAGATGAATTCTTGACATTTCACAGTAGTGAGTAAATATAATACTATTAAATGGTAAACATATTATATTGTATAAAATATTAATGTTATTAAGGTATTAATTCTGTACATATTTCATATTTGCATTTTATATGTATTGCATTTTATTGTTAAACGTAAGAATTGGACATGTTCTTTATTATATGCTATAAAGCAAATGTAAGAATATTATGGAACGAATAAATCCATCCATCTATCTATCTAAGGGGCTAATGTAGCGCCTAATATACTACAGGTATATAAAGTGAAAAACTCACTGATTAGACGGTAAAAAACGCAATTATTAATAGTAGACTAATGATCACAACTAGATAAATAAGTCGTTGACGATAAGCTTAATTTTATTAGGCCTACCATTACACACTTAGAAATATCTCTAGCTCCTACTGCACATGTGTTCTGGCATTGTTAACTAAGAGAATTATACATCTTGATTACACAACTTTTAACACTATCACTTCGGAATATGTATGATAAGACTTTCTTGCGTTAAATTCTAATGTACCTCGTTTACATGTTTCGACCTATTTATGGATCATCCTCAGAACTGGTCGTTGTTGGTCTTGGCGTCTCTTGTTTTGTTTCCTGTGAGAGTGTGTTCGTGTAGTATAGTGTAGAGTCAAAGAGTGTGTGTTCTGAAATTGAGTCGTGTTTTGAGAATTTCGTTGGAGTTGTTTTCGTGTGTCTGTATATTTCATATTGTTCTAGTGTGTTTAGTTTCTGGCTTTTTGGTTGGATGTGTAGTATTTCCATGTCTGCGTTGATGTCTCTGTGGGTGTGGTTAGCATTTGTGATGTGTTCTGCATATGTGGAGGTGTTTTGTAATTTTGTTATGGCTGTGATGTGTTCTTTGTAACGTGTTTGAAATGATCTGCCTGTCTGTCCTATGTATGTAGAAGTTGTTGCAGGTGTTACGCCTGTGTGGTTGTATTTGTTTGTGTTGTCTGTGTGTTGAGATGTTTTTATAGAGTGTTATTTGTTCTGTATCCGATGTTGTAATTTAATTTCTTGAATGAGGTTGCAATTTTGTGTGTTTTTTTGTTTTCGTATGTTGGTGTGATGTATTTTTTATGTTCTTGCGTTTGTGTTGTATTCTTATGTTTTTTTTTTTTGTGATTAGGGCCTATGTTTTGTCTTGTATTATGCTGTCTATTATATTAGGGTTGTATCCGTTTTCTTGTGCTATGTATTTGATTGTGTTTAGCTCTTCGTTGTAATCCTGTTGGTTCATTGGTATGTTGAGTAGTCTGTGTAGCCTACCATTGTTCGGAATGCAGCTTGTTTGTGTTGTGTTGAGTGGTCGGACGCCAAGACCAACAACGACCAGTTCTGAGGATGACCCATATATAGGTCGAAACATGTAAACAAGGTACTGTACATTAGAATTTAACACAAGAAAGTCTTATCATACATATTCCTAAGAGAATTAATTAAAGAATGACATTTTTACTGAAATAATACTACTAAACGATAAAAAAATTCTAGGGCGAGTACATTCCTATGTAATCCATAACGCCGGCCGCACCTGGGTTTCATGTCACCTGCACCACGCACGTACCTTCTTGCGGAACCGCTGCCTTGCTGTTAGTACTGACATTGCCATCATTTTCAGCACAAGGATCGCCGCATAAAATGCATATGCCGAGAAGACTGGGTTCGTTCTGGACAGCAGTTCAACAGGCGAAGCCATGATCAAGAACACAACAAACTACTTCTTCAACGCACAACCTTGCTCTGCAGGACACTGCGACTGCGGGCACTGAAATAAACTTGCCTATTCATCCAGCGTTATCTCGACCTTGACGATGATGCGTGTCAGGATGACCAACATCATTATGACTCTACGATTTCCTTGATTGCACCTTTCGTATGAACAGATGATAGGAACTGTTTTTATCTGTAACGTGAATAGGTATCAAATTTCAGTACTTAATGCCAATGTACGTTTGTATGAATTGCCGTGACTGCAGCTACAGCGTTGGTCTTCCATCCAGGCGACCCGGGTTCGATCCCCGGTGAGGTATGGGTGGAAGTTGTGGTGGACAAAACAGACGTTAGGAGTTTTTCTAGGAGCAATCCCGTTTCTCTCATCCCGCAAACGCACCAGTTCTCCCTCATTTCATCTATCTGGAGTTATGCCTGGGGATAATAGGCCTACGGGTTTCCGATGTAAAGTTGAAAGGGCTCTGGGTTCACTAATAGCTACACTCTGAGTCAACCCTTGAGGTTACTGTCGCAATGGTCGTTCAGGAACTCACAGCTGCTGTAACTCAGCAAAAAGAATAGCTGAATTAGCGCTGTTTGTGGGGAAGAAGATGTTCCCGTGACAACGGCCACGATGGTCAGAATGTAGGGGAGGAGGGGTTGTTATCCAAAGAGTTCGTAATACTTACCCGTGAGTGGCAGGCAAAGAAAATGTCACAAATTGAATCGGCTAGCATCCGCATCAAAGGGAGTTTGCGGCGCGAAATTCGGAAACGGTACCACATTACATTGATGTAGCCTGGTAATAGACACTGTTTTAAACATCTTGTACCACAGATGGATCGTGAAGAAATAAATATGAATGGTAGATGTCGCTGAGGGTTAATTATCTACGCTTTAAAAAGCAAAAATATCGTACAAAATAACGTAATAATATACACGTAATGATGCAACATATAATTATAAATACAGCTGACACTCTCCTTAGCAACGAGTTGTTAGAAAGGAAGATGGCTTCCTAGCAACGAGTGACGTCACGACTTATGGAGTAGACGGAACAGCAGCGTGTTTGTTTGTAAACGTAAACACAGCGGACATTTTGCAATGGTCGTTCAGGAACTTACAGCTGTTGTAACTCAGTAAAAAGAATAGCTGAATTATCGCTGTCCCGGCTGAACGCAGCCAATTGTGAAACACAATTTACAAGCATTTGTTATTTGTAATCAAAGTGAAGGGACAATACGCTATACAATAATGGCGTTTGTGTTATCAGTATTAATTTTTATGTTTACTTCTGTCTCAGCCGCAAACTTCAACAACTGCACTAATACAAGTGTATCTTGCAGTTCGCAGGTAATTCATTAATTTGGAGACATGTATGAAGGAGAAAGTGAGGAACAGCTAGTGACGTGAGGCCGAGGAATGTGAAAATATTTCAGTGGTTTAAGCGCGTTTTCTCTCCCGTGCTTAATGTGTGGAGATATCGAATATGTACTTCACTTTGTACTCTACCCATAACCTTCAACTGTTTTCAGTATTTTCTTCAGTCTGCCAACGTAACCTAGATCCTAGCGTTAGGTTAGTTTAGGCTTGTATCTATTACAAGTTATAGAGAAACTAGCGCTGAGTTTGTTCTGTGGTTTCCGGAAGGGAAAATCCGCCATTATACTACCTTATTACTGAAAACGTCAGAAAACAAAAAATTACCAACCTATGCCCAGCGTATATGCAAGACATAATAAAAGCCTACGGTTTTTTATACCAAAGTCTAAACTAACCTACAATATCACAGATTCGTATGCAAGGCATAACAAAAAACTAAACTGACCTAACCTAACCTAACCTAACCTAACCTGTTACAGATTGGTATATGCAAGGAATAGCGTGAGTGTATACTAGCTTAGAACTTTCGTAATGTTACCAAAGTTATGTTAGTATTACAGAGGAAACAGTTGAAGATGTGGAAGTGGGGTATGAGGAACAAACTTAACGCTAGTTTAGCCTTTTGGTATGCCTTGCATATATTTAAAATTGCCTAGCGCTGGGAAAGGCTGGTGATTTTTTTTAGTGACGTCAGTATTGGCGTAATGGCGGAAATAAAAACCGATGTCACATTACAAAAACTATTTTGTTCCAGGCCTATTTTACAATAATTTACTGCTTACAGGAAGATAAACTTTAGAAATGAAATCGTAGTTCACATGATGGGAAAGGTAACTGAAGATTATCATTCACTCTTCTTAACCCTTTGCAGCACAAATTAATTTCGTATGTTTTTCATTTGAAGGATCATAACAAAGCTTCGATCAATTTTTTTTTAACATTTTAACTCTGCACACAGTTTCAAAACACAGATGGCACCTCTATGTATACTCAAGAGGTGGTTCCATGGTGGAATATCTGTGCCATAAAATTTAGAAAGAAAACGGTGGTTCTTCTGAATAACCACTATACTTCAAAGGGTTTGTATCCATCTGTTTACTGACAACATGAAGTCCACTGTAGTCTTTTCAGTTCTTGTTTTTCATGAGAAATGAGGGGTATTTTGATCAGTGTTCATTATAGATTCCTGTTGCTAGTAGCCAGAGTTGGGGTGTAGTCAGTATATACTGCAACTGGTACTGATGATTTTAGTTTACTTCTTTTGTGGTTTATGGACGGACAGTATAGAAGAATGTGTTCCAGACTTCATCATGATTATTACATCACAGACAAGTAGGAGTATCAGATAGGTGAAATTGGTATAGGTACAATTGTGTAACAATGTGACTTGTTCTGGCTCTTGTTAAAAATGTTTGAACATGTCTGGGCAAGTTTTTGTACATTTCCAGGTCATTTGGTTTCTTTTGAACGGACTGTAACATTTTTCCTTTGTCAGAAGAGAGCCAATTGGTGATCAATAGGTTTATAAAATGAGACCTTACTGAAGCAAAGGCACTGGATAGAGATATCGCTTGAAGAGTTCTTGGTTACAAATAGTTGCCTGTTTTGCAATATTATCGACTTTCTCGTTTCCAGGTATGCCACAATGACTAGGTATCAATTGGAATGTTATTTCCTTTTGGAGTTTTTTTTTTTTAGTTTACTTGTTTCTGAATTGGAATAATTCTATGTGCATAATATAGGTTTGGTACATATTTGATTATATTAAATATAATTAGTCCTCTTGGAGTTGGTAAGTATGCAAATAGATTTTTCACAATAAAGAACGGGCATTTTGACGTAGGACTACATCTTTGTATTCGGCACAGTAAGTCAGTAACTATGTCCTAAAGAAGTGTTACAAATGTACCACTTACAACTTATGAACAAATAAACATAGAGAAATGGTAGACAAAGGAGTCCTGTTTCCATAAATATGCGCAGGAAACCAGTTGGACCAGGTGGGGCAAAACATACCGTGGGTGCTGTGTTCTGGCTGCCATTTTGTATGCATCTCATGAGCTCTCAACCGATCAGAAGTTTGAGGAGTTGATTGATTTGAGCGCACTGGGATCGACTAAATAAACGCAAAAAAAAAAATATGTGATATGAATTAGATCCTCAACTTTTAAAAAAGTCGTAAAAATTTATGAACTTTCAAAAGTCTCGAAATTCAAACATTGAGGAAATACAAAAGTGGAGATGATCACAACAATAAAAACAACAAACACACTTTCAAAATATACAAAAACCAACCACCACCACCACACACATACACAACACATCTAACCACCCCATACAACACAAACATGCTGCATTCAGGACAATGGTACACAGATTACTCAACATACCCATGAACCAACAACACTACAATGAAGAAGTGAACACAATCAAATACATAGCACAAGAAAACGGATACAATCCAAATATGATAGACAATATCATAAGGAAGACAAAACAAAAACTTAACAAACACAACACAAACACAAGAACACAAGAAATACATCACACTAACATATGAAAACAAAAGCACACATACGATCGCATCTTCATTCAGAAAACAGAAATACAACATAACATACAGAACAGAAAACACACTACAAAGACATCTCAACACACTAAAAACACAAACAAATAAATACGACCACACAGGTGTATACAAACTCAAATGTAATAGTTGCGACAAGTTCTACATAGGACAGACAGGCAGATCATTCCAAACACGCTACAAAGAACACATTAAAGCTATAACCAGAGGACACAATACATCTACATACGCCGATCACATAACCAATACTAACCATATATACAATAACATAAATACGGACATGGAAATCCTACACACACAAAACCCAAGAACCAAAAACTCAACACACTGGAACAATATGAAATATACAAACACACTAAAACACACCCCGATCAAATCCTCAACACACAGATCAATTTCAGTACACACACACTATTCGACTCCACAATTCAACACCTTCCAACAATAAAACACACCCTCCTAACAGGCAGAGAAGTTCGAGATGACGCCGCGATGTAGTAGGCTCTGATGATGGTGCGTGAAGCACTGAAACAGCTGTAAGCCGGACAGATATTTCATATTTAACACGAGTAAGTCCACTAGTTCATCAATTAATAATAAAAAAGGACATCTGAAGATGAATCAAATGAGCCAGAGACCATCGAAACATGACAGAGAGTGCTCTGTTACTGTGGAATGGCAAAATGTATCACGTCCCAGTCGTAATTGACAAATGTAGTTCTGCATCTGGCCCACTTCACTAGCGAGTCACTACTGTTCATTCACGAAAATATCTGTAATATTCACAGTTCGCAATTTTTGCATGATGTGAAAAATGATGATTTTAATTTGCTTATTGCTAATTACAAATTTTATTACCTTAGTTTACATAAAGCGAGAATAATGGAAATGAGAAAGTATGCCAAATATCAGGTATTTACAACTAGGTACCTAATTTATGTATCATACAGTTGATGTTAGGCCGTTCCTGTGTGTGAGGCACTCAGATTGCAGCATGATCTCAACATTATGTAAATTTAGTTAAGTGGTAAAAAAAAAGTTTGTTTACTATATTACTTGCTTTATTGGACTGTACAACAGCAATTTAAATATATTACTGTGGCATTTTGAAGCTATTGCTTATCCTTTGTGCACAAAGATAGGTTTCACTTGAACATTTTCATTAGTTTGAATTCAGTGCAAGTGTGTTGTACTATGGAGATTCATGAATCTAAATATACAAAGTTGTGGGTAGCTTGTCATTGGCCTATTACCTGGAAACTAATATGTCTAATGGATTTTTCTATCTTTGTATTCTAATTTGCAGTTTATCGATCCTGATGCCCCAGATTCTGCCTGCATGGTGGAGGCTATATCATATGATGGTAAGATGATGGACATGAAACATGCACATGACTGCTTTGAAAGGGAAATACATTGTCACAACTTCCAGTTCATTTTGTTTAATTCAGGGGTTCTCAAAGGGCGTGCCATGGCACACTAATGCTCCACAAAATTGTTTCCATGTGCCGCGAAAAAAACTACATTAACAGATAAAAACAGGCTTGTGTATTTAATATTTTTGTAATGGTATTTATTATTCGTAGAAAACTACAAACTCTAAAAATAAAGAATGTGTTAATAATATTACACCATCATTGCAATTCAGTGTGAAATGTAGGCTTGTTTACTCTTGCACAATAGTTCAATGCGTGGAGGAATACACACGCATAATTCTTGGTCTACAGAAAGAAATCACTTCTGTTTCTTATTTTTAATGTGGATTAGTGCTGTAAATCTCTGTTCGCATAGATATGTTGTTGACAACTGAAGTAGTATAGATGTGGCATGTTCTGATAACACTGACAACTCTCTAAAATCCCGAATTGAAATAATAATACTAATAATAATAATAATAATAATTTCTCACAAAGAAAGTGAGTCTTCTGCCTGACAGACCAGGTGACCATTCAGATCCAAATTACATACAAGAATTTAATTGAATGTTTCTTCCCTAAATTTTATCTGCAAAGTTCGATCAGCCTAGTCGTGGCCCATATATCAACTATTTCAGCATTCAAGCTGGCGCATCTTTAATATGTGTGTGTGTGTTTTTTTTAACTAAAATTTTTTTTCGCATAAAGAATGCACCCTATTTTTTTGTTGTAAAAATCGAAAAAAAAAAAAAAGTGATTCTGTCATGCGGATAAATATAGTAATAGCATATGTGATAGTGCTTAAATAACACACTAGGAAATGCTGGAGGTGGGAAACACTCAAACACTCCATTTTGTTTAGCTGTACCATAAGCGACCCAACTAAAGAAATATTAGTGGAGAGCAACATGATATAAATTTAATCATATGATTTATATTTTGCAGGAGAGACCCATTACCTAGCAAAATCTGCTTAAACAACACAATTTTATAGAGAGTAAATGTTTTTAAATACCTTGACTATAAACTTACTTTTTTGGAAAAACTAGACATATCAGAAAAAATCTATAATTTCAACATATGTTTGGGTATAATCAGTGCAGTCTTGAAACCATCATTAGTACAAAAACATACACGCACAAAATTATATAACACTGGCAAGATCTGTCCTTACCTACAGCAGTGAAGCATGGACTCTGCAGAAGTATGATGTGAAATGTGCTTTATGCAAAGAACTCTAGGCTTCGCTAGGTGGGAAAGAAGATATACTGAAATTGACACCAGTCTTGAACTACATCCATGATCATCAGAAAAGTTGGCAGGACCATTTTAACAGGATGCCTAGAACACAGATTCTTAAAACCATCATGGAATATCAACCATGTGGCAGAAGATCTTTGAGTCATTCAAGGAAGAAATAGCTTGAGAATGCCAGTGTTTCATTCAGACCGTAACTGTTTTTCAAGGACTAACATGTGGAAGAAGGATGATGAAATTTTATATAGCCAATGGTGGATACACAAACAGTTTTCATTAAACTATGTAGCCAGCTGGATGGATTTAATAGAAGATGACCAGCAAGCACAATAGACTGTTACTTTAAAGATACTGGAAAAATCAGTGATATAGTAGAAATGATGCAGAGAAGAAAAATAGATATTTTGAGATTATGTAAAACAAAATGGAAGTGCAGGGGAAGCAAACATATAACAGAGGGATATGAGATCATTTGAATTGGTTTTTGAGAAACCTCCTAAGTCATGAAATACAAAGTTTTGGGGAAACAAAAAACTGTTTAAAAGAAATACATGAGTTAAGAAATGGAAATTGTTGGTAGAAACATAACGAATATTTCTGTATGCAAAAGAATATTTTTTAAATAGAATATAACTCAATATTAGTGTTTGAATATGTTTGACTTATGGGGTTTTTCAAAATCTGGTAAAGATTTAACAAAACAATAATGAAATAATTGAAAATTTGGTTCATAAATGATACGAATCTGATTCTCAAAACCAGTATTTAGAAGCTGACGTCATAATTTTTGCTTCATGTGGACAAATTTCACTCTTCCCTGTATGAAATGTCACTAAGGACATAATAAAGTAAGTTAAAGTGCAATCAAAGGTAAAATATTATTTCTAAATTAAAGAAACACGTAGTGTAATAAAAGTAAATATCCAGAAACAAGCAACAAATAAAACATCAACAATACATTTATAATAAAGAAATAAAAGGAATCTAGATACAATCTACTGACCCAAATGTAAATTAATTTACCTTTGATGTCAATTCCGAAATCAATTTATTTCTCTCTTCTTCTGAATAATGCCTATTTTTTTTTTCATGTTGCGTCTCATAATGCCGTTTTATGTTGCTTTTTTGCAAATGATATTTCTTTTACACAACAAACACTGGACTTCATCACCATGTTCGAAGCATAAATATTGTATCTTCCACTCTTCCTTGAAAGCTTTAAGCGCTTCTGTTCCGTCATGATGCGCTGTGTTCTAAGATCTGTACATCCTTTAGCAATGTTTACAGGTAAAAGAGCTCCGCACGCGCGCAGCGGGCGTAAAAGAGCTCTAGCTCGAAGTTACTAGTCACCATCACAAGACTGATGTACAATGTGGTCTGCCGAAGTGGTGTGCAACTAGAAAATGGGCCACAGTCCTGCCATCTATCCGCAATATGCGGAACGCGAATCGCATGAAGTGAAGTAGGTAGACATTATTTCCATACATTCTTAATCATATGATACCAGAATTTAAATGTGGTACCTCTGTGGTACGTAACTGTCCGAGATTTACTGCATGCATGCGACTACTGAAGTTGACTTTCGGTTTTTTCAATGTTATAAATATTGTCGATTAAAGCTGACATTAGGAGTTAAAAAGTTAACAGCTCCTCACATTACCTCATGCCGAAGACAGATCATATATTGGAATTACATGTGAAAACGACACTGCAGAAGACTATTTTAGAAGAAATATCTTTATTTCATTCCTGGATGATTTAAGATAACAATAAATGAAGGATTCACAAATCAGTGACTTCATCATTATCTGCCAAAACAATGTACTGAATTAGGAGAGTGTATAGGTAACTGCTATTAGTGCAGAGTTTCCTATTTTTCCTTGACATTGACGGACTGAAATCAGAATTTCAAATAGGTCTATGGAAATGCAAATGAACAAAATTCCAAACATTGATAGGCCGTATTGTGCGTTCACAGTGTTATCTCAAAGTAATAAGGATTTATTTGCAAACATAAATTTTGCATTTTGTATTTTAGCTACAATTCCTGTGTCTACAGTGACACCTTTCGTAATTGCATATGAGACAAAAGACTGTGCCTCTGTTAATAGCAACCTTGCCATTCAAATCAAACTTGAAGAAGTGATAGAAAAGTTTATCAGTGGTGCTTTTTGTAGACTTATAATGTGAACTACGATAATTTAGTCAGTTGTGTCTTTTTTTTTTTTTTTTTAATGTATCCTATTGGAAAAGTGCGTAATGCTACATAACATTATTGTGTCATTCCCTCCCAAAAACATTTCTGGCTAACTCCTGGTCAGCATATGAGTTAAAGCACAATTTGAAGAATTCTAAGAAAACATGGCCTTCACACTCGAAGAAAGTGACAAGCAGGAAAGAGAATTTTGCATTATATGTGCTAGCAAAATAAAGGACACTTCTTTTACACATGTAGTAGTAGAATTTGGTCTGAAAATGACCAGATTCTTATTTGACAAGGTCTTCATGGGTCTGTATGCTGTGGCTTTACTTGGCAATTCGAAGAAAACAACAGTGAAATGATAGACGGGGAATGCCACGATAGTATGGTACAGAACTTCATCATCCCTAGACTGAGGAATCACGACCTGGAAAACATGATCTTCATTCAAGGTAGCACACTGCCTCACTCTAACCTCTGCAAAACAATTAACTTAATTACACGGATTTTTGATGATCATGTTTACCTAACACAGTGATGTTTTTTATCTCAAATATTGCTTTAAAGTTTGGAGTGACCTTCCAGTGCTGAAACTCACTAGGATTCAGAGCATAATGCAAACAGCATCGAAACTAGTCAATCAGGTAACATAACATCAAACATTTATAATGTTAACACAGTGAAGACGTTATTTATTTATTGGAATAACTGAACAGTACATCAGTAAATATTTAAATTCATGAAAAATAACTTTGAATGTGTGTCCAAAAACATTCACACTTCTAGAAAAGTCAGAAATAGAAATGCCCGAAGTTCTCAGACTGGTTGACACACTATCACAAACAATTAGTGGAGTTCAATCTACGCCGATCACCAAGAAACTAAAGGGAAGGCTAAACTCACTTTTAGAAATAAATATTGGGTATTCAACTACGGAATATATCGTCTTAATATGTAAACTAACAAGATCAACATCTTGTTTACTTGATACAGATCTGTGAGTTATATTTGTTTTGTGCACCTATCACATCCTGTGATGCAGAACAAAGTTTCTCACTGATTAACTGTTAAGTTATTTAAATAAATAACGACTTTACTGTGTTAACTTTTTTAATAAAAATGTTATTGTGCCTGGTTGACTAGTTTTGATGTGTTCAATTCCAGTTGATGTGAAACACATCGAAACTAATCAATCAGGTACAATAACATCTTTATTTAAAATTTTAACACAGTGAAGTCTTATTTATTTATTTAAGGTATACAAGAATGAAGAAAATAATATAAATCTTGTCTGAGGGACAATAGAAGGAGATCTTCTTTTGAAAAATTAAAGATGTGCATTGTAATGCTTGTAACAATACAGCACAAGACAATGAAGCACCCATATCTACGCCATTCGCAATTTGTAGCTGTACAAATTCTGGATGGTCACCAAAAATTCCACTCTCTTTTTGCGGCCACATAAACTGATCGTAACACCTTAACAGTTGCATCTAATTTTTCCTTTTGATTTTTTAAGTATAGCTCATGAGCATTTACTGTACATGTTTCTAGGATCTGCTTTTTGCATATTTTTTCCTGCTGCACACAATCCAAATGAATAACTTTTTTCATGTTTGTATGGCATCAAGGTTCTTCTTATTTTTCTTTGCTATACCGTCTCCTGACCAAGGTAAATCACTAGATGAAGTTCTAATTGTTTTGCACACTTGCTGAGAATGTTTAACACAAGCACTGCAAAACATCACTAGTCCGTCTTTTTCATTAGTAAATATTAACTATGGGCGATTTTTCTGCCAAGACGTTGAAAAGTTATTTCCTATCCCACTGTCACTGTTTGATGATGATGACGTAAGTTCACCTCCGTCATGGCTTAAAACTTTATTTCTATCTTCATTAAAAGAGATCGTTAGTCGTTTTACTTTTGTTTTCCCGCACATTTTCACTTACCGAATCTTGCAATATCACTGAATCTACTGATGGTATATTAGTATTAATCTGGGTTGTGAAATATCTTATCAAAATGAAAAAGATGTGAACAAGAAAATTACCAAATTTACACAAATTCTAGGAATAATAAACAATACATTAAAAGCTAAATTAGTACAAAAATCTACAAGAATAAAAATATATAATACACTAGCATTACCCACCCTTCTATACGGAAGCGAGATTTGGACATTAAAGAAAAAAGACATGAACAGAATCAAAGCAACGGAAATGAAATTTTTCAGGAGAACAGCAGGATATACTCTTTTAGACCGAAAAAGGAATGAAGAAATTTTAGAACAATTAGAAGTAGAGTCAGTAGAAGAAAAAATCACCATATACAAATTCAATTGGCTAGATCATGTAAGAAGAATGGAAAATTCAAGAATCCCAAAAATTATGATGCAATATAAACCTAGAGGACATCGTCGACCAGGAAGACCGTTAAGAAGACTGCTAGATGGGGCCGAAACAGGTCTACAGAGGCCTAATTCGTGAAGGATGATGATGATGATGATGATTATCACGTTTAAAGAACTGGGTAATTAATCCACTTTTTTACGTTTCATTGCGTTCGTTTTCAATGTTCGCTCGTCTGTTTCAATAGATAGACTGACAACAATCATTATTTACAGTTTCTTTCACTGCTCATTTCAGCCCAGGCGCTTTCCTTTGTAAGCGACAATGAAACGCTTTTCACTGTTGACCACCTTCCTAACAGATGTTTTTGTAATAGGCCTAAACTAATTACAACTCACAGTCACAAGATGGTGTCATTGTCGTCGGCTCATTATAATTCAAAGCCTTCCGTTTAACATTGTCGTCATCTCAAAGCCTTCTGCTTTCTTTGACAATGCCTGGGTTCGATTGACTGTGGCTAGTACTGTATATAACAGTCTAGTAAATACAGTCACGAAGCTTTAGTTTTGAAGGTGCTAGAAACAATAGACTGTGACAGTACTATTTTGCATTGCCTGTAATGAGGCGATATTAGCGATCCTAGTGGTGAGCAGCTATCTAATGTTTGCATATTTACTACGTATTGAGCTTCGCGACTGCATTACCAGTGCGAAGCGAATTCAATTATTCCAATCGATTGTTGCTGGTATTTCAATTGATATTCATAAAGTTTAATGCATTATTTTTAGTCATCTAAGGAAAAATTATTCTTGAAATGAAAATTTTTTAGTAGTGTATGTTTCGCTGTTTGTCTCGTTATAATAAACCGCCCCCCCCCCCGGGATATTTTAGTGGTGGGAATTCTTGGGACAAAATCATTAATGGAGGGGGGAATCCTATCCATTCCCCCCGGGAAAACAGTACCTTGGCTCTGTTTGGACTTGTGTAACTATATTGGTAATATTACTTAGGAATATAATAGGATTTATATGTAGTAAGAGTTAAGAATGATGCCAAGTATAGTTGAGTCGATGTGATGCTGGTTAAGAAGGTTTTAAGTCTGGTTGACAAAATTCGAAATGCAAGAAAAGTCACAAGGACTAGACAATGCAGCTTTTAAACCCCCTGCTATTTTGTAAGTGGTGGTTAACAGGATTAAAGATTCTTAGCGCTAACTAATGGAAGTACTGAATGATAAGAATGGCAAGTATAAGAAGTGGGGGGCACGGCGTGCATGTTTATAAACTATACCGACTAAAAATATTAGGTTTTACTACATACGAATCCTAGCTCTAGTGATTACTTTCACGTGTTAATTTTGAATTATAAATGCCTAGTTGACTAGTTTCAGCTAGATATTTATAAACTTATTTCTTTATTAACACATGAAAGTAATTTTTATATATTATATTCCTAAGTATTATAATGTTAAAAGTTGTTCATCAAGATATATATTGGTAGTATTATTTGTCATTTGTTGTAGAGTGCGTGCACTGGATACTGAGTGGTGGCACCCCTTCCTCATCCCTTGGAGCCATTACTCTCAAGACTTATCCTTATGAAATACCAGGATATCGGTTTTCAATCTTCAATGTCACGTTCACAGGCATACAGTGGACAAGTATGTAATAAAGATTTCAATCCTTTTCAATATGCAATGTGTTTGGTTCAGGTCTGGGCCAAAAGGAACCATGCAGCATTGTCTAAGTGGCAGGCAATTTTGATCCATAACCTCCATGTAGTTCATGCAGCATGTTGCTTAGTGGCAGGCGATTTTGATCCAAAACTCCATGTAGTTCATGCAGCATTGTCTAAGTGGCAGGCAATTTTGATCCATAACCTCCATGTAGTTCATGCAGCATGTGGCTTAGTGGCAGGCGATTTTGATCCATAACCTCCATGTAGTTCATGCAGCGTGTGGCTTAGTGGCAGGCGATTTTGATCCATAACCACCATGTAGTTCATGCAGCATGTGGCTTAGTGGCAGGCAATTTTGATCCATAACCTCCATGTAGTTCATGCAGCATGTGGCTTAGTGGCAGGCGATTTTGATCCATAACCTCCATGTAGTTCATGCAGCATGTGGCTTAGTGGCAGGCGATTTTGATCCATAACCTCCATGTAGTTCATGCAGCGTGTGGCTTAGTGGCAGGCGATTTTGATCCATAACCACCATGTAGTTCATGCAGCATGTGGCTTAGTGGCAGGCAATTTTGATCCATAACCTCCATGTAGTTCATGCAGCATGTGGCTTAGTGGCAGGCGATTTTGATCCATAACCTCCATGTAGTTCATGCAGCATGTGGCTTAGTGGCAGGCGATTTTGATCCGTAACCACCATGTAGTTCATGCAGCATGTGGTTTAGTGGCAGGCGATTTTGATCGAAAACTCCATGTAGTTCATGCAGCACTGTCTAAGTGGCAGGCAATTTTGATCCATAACCTCCATGTAGTTCATGCAGCATGTGGCTTAGTGGCAGGCGATTTTGATCCGTAACCTCCATGTAGTTCATGCAGGCGATTTTGATCCATAACCTCCATGTAGTTCATGCAGCTTGTGGCTTAGTGACAGGCGATTTTGATCCGTAACCTCCATGTAGTTCATGCAGCATGTTGCTTAGTGGCAGGCGATTTTGATCCGTAACCTCCATGTAGTTCATGCAGCTTGTGGCTTAGTGGCAGGCGATTTTGATCCGTAACCTCCATGTAGTTCATGCAGCATGTTGCTTAGTGGCAGGCGATTTTGATCCGTAACCTCCATGTAGTTCATGCAGCATGTGGCTTAGTGGCAGGCGATTTTGATCCGTAACCTCCATGTAGTTCATGCAGCATGTTGCTTAGTGGCAGGCGATTTTGATCCATAACCTGCATGTAGTTCATGCAGCATGTGGCTTAGTGGCAGGCAATTTTGATCCGTAACCACCATATAGTTCATGCAGCATGTGGCTTAGTGGCAGGCGATTTTGATCCGTAACCACCATATAGTTCATGCAGCATGTGACTTAGTGGCAGGCGATTTTGATCCATAACCACCATGTAGTTCATGCAGCATGCTGCTTAGTGGCAGGCAATTTTGATCCATAACCTCCATGTAGTTCATGCAGCATGTTGCTTAGTGGCAGGCGATTTTGATCCAAAACTCCATGTAGTTCATGCAGCATTGTCTAAGTGGCAGGCAATTTTGATCCATAACCTCCATGTAGTTCATGCAGCATGTGGCTTAGTGGCAGGCGATTTTGATCCATAACCTCCATGTAGTTCATGCAGCGTGTGGCTTAGTGGCAGGCGATTTTGATCCATAAC
The DNA here is from genome assembly GCF_040183065.1 of Periplaneta americana. Lineage (NCBI taxonomy): Eukaryota > Metazoa > Arthropoda > Insecta > Blattodea > Blattidae > Periplaneta > Periplaneta americana. The sequence goes on along the minus strand of NC_091129.1, from coordinate 170,018,441 downwards.
CACCATGTAGTTCATGCAGCATGTGGCTTAGTGGCAGGCAATTTTGATCCATAACCTCCATGTAGTTCATGCAGCATGTGGCTTAGTGGCAGGCGATTTTGATCCATAACCTCCATGTAGTTCATGCAGCATGTGGCTTAGTGGCAGGCGATTTTGATCCATAACCTCCATGTAGTTCATGCAGCGTGTGGCTTAGTGGCAGGCGATTTTGATCCATAACCACCATGTAGTTCATGCAGCATGTGGCTTAGTGGCAGGCAATTTTGATCCATAACCTCCATGTAGTTCATGCAGCATGTGGCTTAGTGGCAGGCGATTTTGATCCATAACCTCCATGTAGTTCATGCAGCATGTGGCTTAGTGGCAGGCGATTTTGATCCGTAACCACCATGTAGTTCATGCAGCATGTGGCTTAGTGGCAGGCGATTTTGATCGAAAACTCCATGTAGTTCATGCAGCACTGTCTAAGTGGCAGGCAATTTTGATCCATAACCTCCATGTAGTTCATGCAGCATGTGGCTTAGTGGCAGGCGATTTTGATCCGTAACCTCCATGTAGTTCATGCAGGCGATTTTGATCCATAACCTCCATGTAGTTCATGCAGCTTGTGGCTTAGTGACAGGCGATTTTGATCCGTAACCTCCATGTAGTTCATGCAGCATGTTGCTTAGTGGCAGGCGATTTTGATCCGTAACCTCCATGTAGTTCATGCAGCTTGTGGCTTAGTGGCAGGCGATTTTGATCCGTAACCTCCATGTAGTTCATGCAGCATGTTGCTTAGTGGCAGGCGATTTTGATCCGTAACCTCCATGTAGTTCATGCAGCATGTTGCTTAGTGGCAGGCGATTTTGATCCGTAACCTCCATGTAGTTCATGCAGCATGTGGCTTAGTGGCAGGCGATTTTGATCCGTAACCTCCATGTAGTTCATGCAGCATGTTGCTTAGTGGCAGGCGATTTTGATCCATAACCTGCATGTAGTTCATGCAGCATGTGGCTTAGTGGCAGGCAATTTTGATCCGTAACCACCATATAGTTCATGCAGCATGTGGCTTAGTGGCAGGCGATTTTGATCCGTAACCACCATATAGTTCATGCAGCATGTGACTTAGTGGCAGGCGATTTTGATCCATAACCACCATGTAGTTCATGCAGCATGTGGCTTAGTGGCAGGCGATTTTGATCCGTAACCACCATATACTTCATGCAGCATGTGGCTTAGTGGCAGGCGATTTTGATCCGTAACCACCATGTAGTTCATGCAGCATGTGGCTTAGTGGCAGGTGATTTTGATCCGTAACCTCCATGTAGTTCATGCAGCATGTGGCTTAGTGGCAGGCGATTTTGATCCGTAACCTCCATGTAGTTCATGCAGCATGTGGCTTAGTGGCAGGCGATTTTGATCCATAACCTCCATGTAGTTCATGCAGCATGTGGCTTAGTGGCAGGTGATTTTGATCCGTAACCTCCATGTGGTTCATGCAGCATGTGGCTTAGTGGCAGGTGATTTTGATCCATAACCTCCATGTGGTTCGCACTACTGGTAGTTTCGACTTGTAACTTGCTGCATAGTTGGACACCGAGTCTGTGAAGGTTATGCATGGTTTTAAATATAAGAAGTAATAGTTATTTATCTATTTTCAGCATCATGGTTTCCTGAAACAAACCAATACCATGACCGTAACACAGTAATTTCACTCACACTCAACAACAGCTTCACAAAATAACAATAATAGTTATCCTCGCACGCGTGGCACACAGACGAAATTTCACAGGAGAATATTAGAGTCCAATGGTGTTAGGTGTGGTATCATAATTTTTTCACTGTGTACTTTCTTCATTCATTGAGTAAATTTTATAATATTTTGCTAGTGTGTTCCCCATATGTATAAGAAATTAGTTGGCACAAAGAACTATTTTTGTTAAAAGTGTGGCTTTGGATTCTCATTCTCACTATATGGACCCACACAGCAGCCACAAGTTTCTTTTCCACATTGAACATGCTCATACCCGCATTATGCAGCCTTGAAATTGCAGGGAATTGAGGTACTGTTGTGATTTTATTGTGGTTTTCCTCAGGTTTCACCAGATGTCCTCTGTCATAATCACACCTCGAAATACGTCCGCCAGATGTCTCCCACCTGTTATACGAATATCTCTAGCAGATCTGTTTTACAGAAAGAAAGGTGTTGTGGGACTTCTCGCCCATATCTGCAGGATCCAGGAATAAATGTGGTTTATTATCTGCTCTCAGGTTTGCGGTTCCGATACAGACAACACGGGTACGAGAACAGACACTTCTGCAGGCAGATCACAGTGACTGCAAAGTTGAGTGTGCCTGAGCTGTTCTATGACTGCCACTGGACTAAGTCTGAGTATGAGGGAACGCCATTCACATTTGAGTACAGAGCTGAAGACCTGCATCACGTCGAGTACCGACAGTACGAGATAATGCTACCCCTCTACAAGTACACTGGTACGTGCCAACTCAGACATAATTCCCTGGGTCATGTGACTGCGTTCTGCTACAAGTTGCAGCAGGTTGTGTCAGCAGAATATGTTCTCCAAAACCAATGAGTTGTTTGGGTGAGAAGTTAATATATCTTGATATTTTCTTTCAGTTCATTTGGGAAAGGACATTCATTCCCATATTTGGATACATGTCAGACTACAATTGAAGAGTCATCTTAAAACGCATTTTTATGAAAGGACTGGGCTAGTTTTTTATCCACTGGTCTATGGACTGAACGAGTTTTCAAGTGACATGCGCAATAACACAAACTTTTAGACAAGGATTGACATTATTTTGGAAGAAAACAAGCTTGAAATGTAATGATAGAGAGCTCGTACGTAATCATAATATACATATGAACAGTACAGGGGAAAACAATCGAAGTCACGATTATCTTAAGGGTGATGTCATCATCAAATCCAGTATATTACTGCAAAATTTATTGCTGTTTCTAATGAAAAAGTAGGAAATGACGACTGTATTCGTGGTGATAATTCTCTTTTATATATTTTTCAGTAATAAACTGAATTAGATTATGACATCACCCTTAAGAGAATTGTGGCTTCGATTGTTTTTCCTCTGTACTCTTCATATGTATAAATTTGTTATTGTTGCCCTTGGCAGTGAAGCCATTAGTGCTCTTGCTCTCCAGTATTTTTCTATTATGGATCCAGCAGGTAGGGCATCACAGGATTCAGTCATTTCTTCTTCTTGCTCACATACATAGTGAGGTCTGGGTTATTGTTTAATCCTTCGCTTAACAGTCATGTTCTGAATTTTGCTGCTGTAGTTTTGCAAGGGATGGTTTCTAGTTTATTAATAACGATAGGCTATTCCACTTTTTGTACTTGGCTTTGTTGTGTAATTCTTGGTTGTGTTGGTCTTTGTATCTGTTTTTAATTACAGTATTGTTTTTATAGAAATGAACTTTTGAAGTAGGTCACGGCCTCTTTTTGCAAGAAGATCAGCAGTCTTCTGAAACAGATATGACTTCTAAAATGTGTAAATATATTAAAACAATGGGAATAATCAACAAAATTATGAAGCCTTCCCTAATACAGCAACACACAAGAATATGTTTGTATAAAACCTTAGCTGGACCTGTACTATGTTACGAAAGTGAAGCATGGACAATGAGAAATAGGCTGTAAGGATATCAGCAGAATAACGGCCTGTCAAATAAAATTTATGAGAGCAACACTAGGATATAGTCGCTTGGATCACAAAAGAAATGAGGATATCATGCAAGAACTTCAGTTACAATCACTCTCACAGTTTATAAACAAGTACCAGCTGCAGTGGAAAAACCATGTCCAACAAATGAATCGTAATAGACTTCCAAAAGCCATGCTTCTATACTGTCCCGAGGGGAAGAAATCTTTGGGCTGTCCAAAAAAAGGTGGACTGAGAATGACTCACTGAGGCTGTAACAGGCCTTGGGCCTTATATTTGTTTGGATGATGATGATGATGATGATGATGATAGAAATGGCTTTGTTAAGTTTATCTGCAGATACTTCAATTTGTGAAATGAGATGTCATTTTTGTTCAGTTTCTTCTGTAAATTTTTCTCTATTTTACTTGTATTGTATTGGTATAATGCTACGTTTCCCAACCTGTGGTTCGCGAACCTCCTAGGGGGTTTGCCAAAACTTTTCCGTAATGATGGGTTTCGAGGTTAGGCCTATTATTGTTTCCTCCATTTCTGCGGCATTGTCATAATAATAATAATAATAATAATAATTATTATTATTATTATTATTATTATTATTATTATTATTTTAAAATTAAATTAATTCTATAATGGCTCTTGTTACATATGTGTAACATCGGGAATTTATCACATTATTTTCACAATAAATTAATATTTATCGCCAATGCCTGATTTACAGTTATGTAACAATGTTAGGAATGCATTTGATTTCGCTACAATGGAAATTTAGTCTGGCAGCTTCTTTGTGTTCTAACAATACTAACAACAGTACCGCGACCCGACTAAGGAACGGTTACATGGCAGTCAGGCCTTTGATTTTAGATGTTAATGTGGAATTTCAACAAACTTACCTACATTTAATTTTGTATTTTCAACAATAGCCTACTTCTTCTTTCCTTGTGGCAAATGCAGTAAGTTGTAAGTTGTGTATCAATCGTTTCCGTTCACATTAAAATGGATAACTGGTTGAAAAGTGGAAGTTTGAAAGGGAAACAGGGTTTAACAAAATCGCAAGTTAGTGTTGTGTCAACAGGTCATTCAGCTTCTAGTGATGTGTTCTACCCTGGAGATCAGTGTGTAAATGAAGCCAGTTTTGTGGAGGGTACCTAGCTAAAATATGTGAACTCACTTTTAATATTTCGCTTGTTATTTTATCATACCCTGAGGAGCTTTTTACTTTAGATTTTTAATAATTGCAATTATTTGTTTGTTTGTTGGAAATATTTGAATATTTGGAAATTTTGTTGCAATTTTATTTGGGTCTGACGTTTTTGTATTGTTAGATATAAAGGTATAGTTTGTTACATTACTTTTTGATCGTCCACTTTCCTTTTTAATTATGTTCCAAGGTGTTTCGATTTTATTATCAGAGTTTTGTATTGTTGTATTATAGTGTAATTCTTTAGCTTTTTGGATCACTTTGTGTAATATTTTTTAATAATTTTATAGTGTTGTTTTAAGTTTGTATCATTATTATTTCTGCTCTGTATATATAATGATCTCTTGGTTTTGCATGAGATTTTAATACCCTGTGTAATCCATCTATTGTTGCATACTTTTTTGCATTTTTATACTTAACAGGTAAACTGGATTCAAAAATATTTAGAAAGTTTTATGGAACTTGTTGAATTTATTGTTCATATCACTTTGACTATATACAGATTCTCATGTTTCATTTTTAAGATTTGTTTCAAAATTATGTATAGATGCCTGTTGCTAGTAGCCAGAGTTGGGGTGTAGTCAATATATAGGGAGCAGTGGCGAGCTTGTGTGAGGGTGGCAATGAACCTCCGGGTTCCTTAAAAGCCAGTAAGTAAGTAAGGCACACAGAAGGCACACCAATGAGCAAGTTGGAAATGAATCAACCAGCCATTCTATTCCAGCTCCAGACACGAGCCTGCAAAACTGGACATCACTGATGTACGTGGACATCTCTGAGTTGCCAGTGTTCGTGGTCAGATGGCAGCAAGCTCCACAGAGGTTCGGCGTCCTGGACTACAGGATCCAGGTGTTCCACAGTATGGATGGAGCAGACGAGCAGCTCGAAGCCAGTGAGACAGTGAGAGGAACAGCTGACGACACGATGCAGCTCAGCTATGCTTTCAACTCGTTCCCCAGCTCTGGCCAGTTCTACTTCGAGGTGTGCATTCTGAGCGACAGGTGCGCTGATGGTGTGTGTCGTGTGTCCAGATCTCCCAACATTATTGTGCGTAAGTGTAATAGTGAGTTACAAAAAATTATTTTTTTATAAACCCTCAATTGCTTGCTTTCTGTATGCTATAATATCTTTCCCTTTTCAAGTATGAACGTGATTTTGCAATGTCCTCTGCAAATTATTGCTGTCATTATTCAGAGAAGTTGATATTGTTAGCGAAGTTCACCCAATTTTTGTTTTGGATAGTTTAAATTGAAATTTGCGAAAATAGGAGTATCTTACCGCATGTACTATTCTTCTCTTGTTCCAAATTTTTTAGCTTTGTGTTCTTCACCTTCTTACTTACTTATTTACTGGCTTTTAAGGAACCCGGAGGTTCATTGCCGCTCTCACATAAGCGCACCATTGGTCCCTATCCTGAGCAAGAGTAATCCAGTCTCTCCATTATATTCCACCTCCCTCAAATCTATTTTAATATCTTCCCATCTACGTCTTGGCCTCCCCAAACGTCTTTTTCCCTCCGGCCTCCCAACTAACTCTATATGCATTTCTGGATTCGCCCATATGTGCCACATGCCCTGCCCATCTCAAATGTCTGGATTTAATGTTCCTAATTATGTCAGGTGAAGAATACAATGTGTGCAGTTCTGTGTTGTGTAACTTTCTCCATTCTCCTGTAACTTCATCCTTCTTAGCCCCAAATATTTTCCTAAGCACCTTATTCTCAAACACCCTTAACCTATGTTCCTCTCTCAAAGTGAGAGTCCAAGCTTCACAACCAATGATAATATAACTGTTTTATAAATTCTAACTTTCAGATTTTTTGACGGCAGACTGGATGATAAAAGCTTCTCAACCGAATAATAACAGGGTTGGTTACCTTCAGTATTCATAAATACAGGTTAAGTGTTGTTCGAAGATTTTTGTGTTCTGGAAGTTATATTCTGCGATGTCCACAGCCATATCTGAAGGAATTTATTTTTGACGTAAATACGTCTTTGTTTGAAGTACAGTTGTTGACGAAATAACAATAAGACGAACACAGTAGAAATTCAGGGAAGAGAAGGAACAGTTAATCGGAAAAGTTGGATAATCCATTTTCATTTTTCTTACCTGATTTCTGTCTTCTTTTATAGAAGTCTACTATCGGCAATATTTTGTTAGGATCTCAATTCTAATTTTCTGAGGTAAAATAGTGCCCAAGAATTGTTGTCTCCTTGCTTCAAAAACCTCATGAGGATCTCAGCTGCAGTTGAACACGCGATCTCTTCTTTCCCTCTACTATAGTCATTGTTACTGACACTTTTAGTATTACATGCAGCATCAGGAGTGATGTCATCATTTTTTATTTCAAGCCCGGGAAGTGCCAATTTGCCTTCTGTTATGTTTTCTTCATCTCTTTCAAGGAATTTGGTCATTCTTAGCGACATGCTACTTAGTTTTTTGTAATTTATACAATTTTCACTGCAGTATCTTCTTGAAAATTTTGTATCAGATATTGCTAAAATACATGTGCATTATTTTTGTCAAATTGTTTGTTGAAAAATGTGCCCAGGTTCTTTTATATATCATGTATTAAACATTATTTCTATTTTCAGTAAACATTTATGTGCGCTTCACATAAAAATAATCAATTTCCTAAAAGTTTAAAATGAAGCTAAGACTCCCTATAATGAAATGGTGCATTGGTTATTTCCTGGTCAATATATACTTCATTAATTTAAAAAAAATGACTTCGATTTTTTGTTTCTTTTGCCTTTTCAACTTCACTGCCCAACATAAAAAAATCACAGCTTTCTTACGAATAATCATATGTGTACATACATGCACCACTTCATGCACAGACGGTTGTCATTATGTGTGCAAAGTTTCTTTACTCTGTCTATAGCCATTCAGGAGGTACCTTACTTACTTACAAATGGCTTTTAAAGAATTTGGAGGTTCATTTCCGCCCTCAAATAAATCTGCCATTGGTCCCTATCCAGAGGAAGATTAATTCTAGTAAGTTAAAATGTAGAAGCAATTGATTTATGGTAAAATCGCTTTAATGCATTCTCAATATGGATACCTGAAAACCTTAGTGATCCAAGTAACAATTTATTACTTTTGAGAGAAAGAAGGAAATATGTTTTCAGTTGCTATAGTCATTGAATATTTTAATATTTTTTATTTATGATGCCATCACCTTGACGTGGTGTTGTTTAAGTAACAAGTAACAAAGAGGTACTCACGCAAGCTGCATTAACACCACAATATTTTTCACTATTAAAGCTTATGATACATGGAGTCCCTCAGTGTAAAATTCTCCAGAGGTAAAATAGTCCCTCAATCAGATCTCTGGGTAGGGACTGCACTGAGAGATACCAAGAATCGAACTAAAGTACTTATTTGGAACACCAAAAGTCACACCATTCAGTCAATCAGAGCCAAGTTTAATACTGAAAAGAACCGTACACTGAGACAAAGAGGCAAATATAATACCAAAAGGATTGAAGTATGGTGTCAGTCCAATGCAGAAGCAAAATCCATTCTCTGTAATAAAAAAATGAGGCTAAAAAGAATAAATTCCATGTCTCATTGGGTAGCACATTTAAAGACCGAGAATTAAAACAAAAAGGCAACATTAACGAAAAAGATACAGACACACTAAAAATTGTACAATGAAACTCTAGGTCTTTAAGAAACAAAATGAATTTATTAAAGCAAGAAGTTCAAGACAAAAGCCTTCTATAATATGCATACAAGAATATTTTCAGATTAATGATATTTTACAAATTTGCTGACTACAAATTTTTTAATCTGTTTCGTGAAGATAGAGGGTGGAGGTGTTGTCACCATGATCCACAACTGCATTCATGTAATTGAATGTAAACAACAATTTAAAGGCCAAATTGAATACATCAGGACAAAATTATTACTTCAGAATAACATTTCATTTTCACTTGTCAGTGTATATATATCTCCAGGCCTAAACCTAGCAATGGATGATATAGAACAATTGATCCCGTCTGATCACAAGTTTATCATAGTTGCTGACTTTAACAGTAAACATTACATATGGAATAATGGACCTTCAAATCAATATGGAAACATAATCTGCAAATGGTTACTGAATAATGACATCATTTTAATTAAAGACAACAAAACAGCAACATATCAGTGTGGAAGCACTCTAGATCTCTCTTTCTGCTCATCTAACATATATAACTTCAAAAACTGGAGTGTTGGGGAAGATCTGCCAAGTGATCATCTTCCTGTTTGTATTACATTTTCATTTTCTACAAATAACTTGCCAGATAACATCCTACCTAAAACAAAATGGAAAATAAAGTCCTCAGACTGGTGTAAGTTCCATAAAGAAACTACACAATTTAACAAATTTAATGATAAAACAACATTGTCTCAAAAAACTATTGATTCCAGAACTTCAGAAATTACTGATATCATCATTGCAGCAAAAAGTCTGTTTAGACATCTGGTGGAATCATGATTTAACTTACTGTACATGAGAAAACAACAGCAATCTGCTCGATGACAGTGGATGAAAACTAGGACAGTTGATGATAAAATATAATAAAGCAAGGGCAAACCTCAGAAGTCTCTTGAAGCCAAAAGAACAAGCTGGCAGCAATTTGTTGGCTCCTTAAACCCAAATACTCGCCTACAAATGTATGGAAAAGACTTAAAGCTGTAGAAGGCATCACTCACCTTAAAGATAACAATCAAACAATAATAGCAGAAAATGCTAAAAAGGCAGAACTCTTAAATTCACACTATGCCCAAAGACTGACTAATAATTCATCATGGCCTAAATATATGAACAAAGAAAAACAATATCTTACAAGTAATTTTCAACTCATTTTTCATAATAATGATATAACAGACAATGCTTTTACCACTGAAGAAATAAACTTGGCAATATCAGAGTTACACAATTCTGCTACAGGAGAGGATGAAATCCATAACAGCATGTTATTAAATTCCTCTGATAAAATTAGGCAAGAAATTCTCCATCTCCTGAATAATATTTGGAAAACAGGCTTTTATACTAAAACTTGGAAAACTGCAATTGTTGTTGTTTTCTAATGCCAGGCGTTTGACAATAAAGTCATTTGACCTCTTGCAATCCAATATTTTTCAAAGATATTATCATGGCCAGCCACTGAAGCACAGATTTTGAGGTGTTCCGAATCCATTTCTTGGTTTGAGTTGCACAATGGGCAACTGCAATTGTAATTCCTATTCTCAAACCAGGTAAAGACAAATTGGACCCTAAATCATATAGACCGATATCTCTAACATTCTCCATTTCTAAATTACTGGAACTCATTGTCCACAGAAGATTAACCTGAAGATTTGAAACTTTCAATCTTTTAAGCCCATATCAGTTTGGCTTTAGACCATCATGTGATACAACTGAAGCTCTTTTATATTTTGCTCAAGAAATTTGTGAAGGTTTCACAGAAAAGAAAACATTAGCTGTAATGATAAACTTTGAAGCTTTTGATAATATCCTCACAGATCCATTTTATTACAATCTATGAAACTTGGAATCAAAGGCAGACTGCTAAGATTTCTACATTCTTTTCTTAATGAAAGAACAATTCAAACCTCTGTAAATAATCATTTATCTTTATTCAAAAAATTACAGGTGGTATACCTCATGGTTCTGTCTTAAGTCCAAATTTATTTAATATAATATTACATGACTTACCTGATGCTATTCCACCTGAGATAAAAATAAATATTTATGCAGATGATGATACAATATGGGCTACGAACAATGATCCAAATAAAACCTTAAGTTATACAAACAGCTGTAAATAATATCAGTAATTGGGCATCCAAATGGAATCTATCTCACAATCAAAAACTGAATATACTGCCTTCACAAGAAGATACAGCTTAAAAAACTATAAACCTCACATTTATTTGAATAATCAAGAAATTCAGTACAATCCAACTCCTAAGATCCTAGGATTAATTTTTGATGAAAAACTTTTATGGAAAACACATTTAACCAATGTTGGTTCGCAGTGTCTACCACGATTAAATATCTTGAATAAGGAATGGGGATCAGATATCATGACAATGCGTCCGTTTTATAATGTTTATAAATGATCAAAATTGACCTATGGGTGTGAAATATGGGGAGGAGCATCAGCAACTCATCTACAAAAAATTTCTGTTCTTCAAAATTCAGCCTTAAGATTATGCTTAGGAGTACCATAAACCACATCAACTGTTGCCTAGAAATTGAATGTAATATTCAACCAAACAGACACTATTTATTAAAAAGGGATCTAAAAATACATTTAAAATTGCAAGCCTCATCCAGATCTCAGATGTTCTTCGAACTGTCAGATAATATCCTGTGTAATATCTATAAAATAAGCAAAGAAGAAATACCAATCTATATCACAGACACACTCATTGCTAAAACTCCAGTTATGAACGAAATTCCTCCATGGAAATGGATGTCATTCCAGAACATAGCATACAAATTCCAGGAAATCATTCCAAAAATGATCCTCCACACATTCTTAAGTTGGATGCCGTGGAACTAATCTGCAGCACATATAAGTATTACCTTCAAATTTATACAGATGGATCTCTAAACCCTGAAGATGGGAGATGAGGAGCAGGGTATTATATTCCACAATATCAAGACAGTTACTTCATACCATATTCATCCTCCTCCAGTCTTGACACTGAATTGCTAGCTATTGATGCTGCTCTTCAGTGTGTTACTCAAATTTCTGAAAAATCTATTTGCATACTTACCGACTCCAAGGGGACTAGATTTAATATAATAAAATATGTACCAAACCTATACGCATATAGAATTATTCCAATTCAGAAACAACTAAGTAAAGTAAAAAAACTCCAAAAGGAAATAACATTCCACTGGATACCTAGTCATTGTGGCATACCTGGAAACGAGAAAGTCGATAATATTGCAAAACAGGCAACATATTTGTAACCACAACCTCTTCAAGTGATATCTCTATCCAGTGCCTTTGCTTCAGTAAGGTCTCATTTTATAAACCTATTGATCAACAATTGGCTCTCTTCTGACAAAGGAAAAATGTTACAGTCCGTTCAAAAGAAACCAAATGACCTGGAAATGTACAAAAACTTGCCCAGACATGTTCAAACATTTTTAACTAGAGCCAGAACAGATCACATTGTTACACAATTGTACCTATACTGATTTCACCTTTCTGATACTCCTACTTGTCTGTGGTGTAATAATCATGATGAAGTCTGGAACACGTTCTTCTATACTGTCCGTCCATAAACCACAAAAGAAGTAAATTAAAATCATCAGTACCAGTTGCAGAAGACACAGCTCTGCAGTATATACTGACTACACCCCAACTCTGCTGCTAACAACAGGCATCTGTAATGAACACTGATCAAAATACCCCTCATTTCTCATGAAAAACAAGAACTGAAAAGACTATAGGCTGGGTGATCTTGAAGGCCACACATCTGGAAATTGCCTAGAGATGATGTGGTCGTTACTTAAAGTTTCTTGCAGCAATTCTTTTACCTGGCGAGCAACATATGGTATTGCCCCATCTTGCATGAAAATAATGGTGTGGTAAGTTGTGTTTTTGCAAAGCTGGAGTCAGCAAGTTCCTATAACGTGCAGATGCCACTGTATACCTAACAGGTCCGTGAGGTGTCGTCTCCCAAAGAAAAACGGACCAAGAATGAAGAAGCTTGTGAAACCTCATCAAACAGTAATGTGAGCTGAGTGCAGTGGTTGTTCCTGCACAGCATACGCGGCAGTTCTGTGTATTCACCGTACCGTCCAGAGTAAAATTAATGTCACTAGAAGAACATACTGACAATTGCACACTTTGAGTGCTTACAGCGCCATATTCTCACTTGGTGGCAAAACCTTGGAAATAATTATTTTTCTGGCATAATTCGCAAGCCCATTGCCTAATTAGTATATCTACGAGTTTCACACTTACATGATCATTACAGTCTGAGCTGTACCATGCTAAACACTGTTAGTTTCATTATAAGCACCTGATACTTTTGCTATGTATTTTAACATATTCTCATACCTTATTGGATATGACTTCTCATCTTGTTTTAGAATAAACTTAGTCAGGGCTGGCAAACATGTTCCTTTATTTTTTCTGTTGTTCAATTCCACTTCATGGTAAGTATTCATGTCAGAAGTCTCTCCAGACTCCATTAAAGTAGAATGTTGTAGAATGTTGTCCTACACATCTTTGAAATCGTAATTTTTTCACCCCCTATATGTAGTGTGTGTATATATATATATATATATATATTTTTTGCTTCATGAATATCTTTGATAATCCACTAAAGTCAAAAAGCTGGTTTTTTTCCATATGGTTCACTTCAAATTTACTTTTTCCTGCAGCTTTCTATCAGTCCTTTCCACATGTCGGGAGTGTATTTGGGCCACTTTAACATGGCAAGTAACATCATTGACAAATCTCAAGAAATCGTTGGAACAAAGGGACTTTGTAGGTCATGGGTGGGAGATGTTGCAGTTAAAGCGCTTTCAGAATAAGAAGGCATATAAGGCGGAGCTAGTTCAGGCCGGTCTAGCTCGACTAGCCAGTAACAGTGAAGCTGTGTTGCCTAGTTAAATTGTCGCGAAGTCTCGCTGAAGCATTGCGTATTAGTTTCTTTCTTGCGCGCACAATATTTATGGCTAGTAATGAATTTTAAGCTGTGCCATTCGACAGAGCTCCGAATTCTAATCCAACAGTACAAGAATGGCAATTGTATGTCAACTGACTCCCGTGTTATCGCTTTAAGACTAAACAGAGATATCCAACCTACAATATACAGCATATTTTGCTCTGAAGTCCCTCTCTGTAAACGAAGATAGATTCTGTTTATTTTCAATTTCAGACGTGGACTGTTTTCTCTTGTGTGATGTGTAACTTACCGTAACAATGTCTCTTGAAGAGATTGCAAGTGGCTCTGGTATTTCATTTGTTATACGCAAAAAGATAGTCCTACACTCGCAGGCGAGGAGTACCGGTATTGTATTTTCTGTATTATAATTTTTCTGAAGGACTAGCTTATGATGCAATGCGTGTCAGTTTTTTAGAAACAAAGAATCTGACTGCAGAGGCGTGTGGTTTAGAAGTGCATACATTATCTCGTATTCTCGGACAGGGCAAAGAGATAATTCAAATAGGTGGTATACTGTAGGCTACCTGTATTTACCTCTCCTGGAAATAATGCAAAAAGTGTTAATTATTTGACGATTTTTAGAATCGTGTATTACTTCATCGTACGATATTTTAAATAGACTATATTAGTAGTATGTGTTAGCAGTGACATTATAGAACATGGAAAGCAAGAAGAAAGTTGAGAATAACCATGGATACGATTTTCACTTTTCATTGGAATATTATACATGGTATAAGACGAAGTACTGCTTAAATGTATGAGATATTTGGTTGATATTGTAAACATAAACACTCCTGCTTCTTTTTCGATGAATTATACGAAGAGTATTGACAACATTCTTGCTTAAGAGCATTAAAAACTTTATAAGATGAAGCAATTTAATTACATTTCACTTTTAAAATAAATACACGCGGTCCACACCTGTGGAGTAACGGTTAGTGCGTCTGGTGGCGAAACCAGGCGAGTTCGATTTCCAGTCGGGGCAAGTTACCTGGTTGAGGTTTTTCCGGGGTTTTCCCTCAACCCAATATGAGCAAATGCTGGGTAACTTTCGGTGCTGAATCCCGGACTCATTTCACCGGCATTATCACCATCTAATTCATATGCTAAATAAACCTAAGATATTGATAAAGCGTCGTAAAATAACCTACTAAAAATATAAATAAATACAGGAATGCTAGAAACGAGGAGATTTTATAATTCCAAAACTCAGTTTCTATTTTAAAAACCTTGCGTTGTATATAATATATTACATTATGTACCTTTTTCTAATATACAAATTTACCTTCAATATATTAACGATATTATTGGGTTACGGTTTTCATATTCACTTATATATAACTACCTTCACTCGTAGGCTTATACTGCCCATGCCAGAGTGATAGAACATAGAACTCTGGACCTCCAGGTAGGTATAAGCTTGAGGATTAAATGAAATTTTAGATAGTGTTGATTTAACAAAGTAAAAGAAAGTAATCTTCAATTTCAATATGAGTACTGAATTAGGCCTACAGATATGCTTATATTCTTATAGCCGGATTCTTAGCCAGACTATAGAACTCTGGACCTCTAGATACGTAAAAATCAGAGAATAAAATTAAATTAGATAGACTTATTTTAACAGAGAAAAATAAAATAATCTACAGTTTCAGTATGAATACTGAATTATGTATGATCACATATTATGCTTACGTTGCATTATAATCAGATTCGTAACGAGAATATAGAACCCTGGACCCCTAGGTAGGTATAAGCTTGAGAATTAAATTAAATTAAATGGGCTTCATTTAGCAGAGGAAAAAAAAAAATACTATTCAACTTCAATATCAATACTAAATTACGTCTCTACAGATATGTTTACGTTTTATTATCGCTAGATTCGTAGGCTCCCCTACAAACAAACTTTATCTCATCTTTCCTCTGGAGAAATAAACAATAATAAATCAACATTGCTGTACAAGGAAGTCTGAACATAAGGATAAATTTTCTCGCCCACAATTTTTTCAGGAGAGTATTTCATGTCAGATAGTGCAATACAATGTGCAGCATTCTTTTTTTAAAATTAAGACATTCTTTGTCTGACATTAGCATAGTAAATTTCTACATATCTGTCACTTTATTTCGAAAGTTAGTGTCTCCAAAATCTACTGATCTCTGAAGCGAAGAAGTAATAAAGATTGAGATGAATATTACTTCAGTAAGAGTAATTATATTTAAATATTACACATAATGAAGGAACAGATGTCGACCCACCCGCTCGCTACAATGAGCTGCAACTTATATTTCTGTCTTTATCTGTTGTCTCTGTCTTCCACGTCTCGTGCACCGTGTGACAACTCTGACAACGTCGCACTGCTGCTAGCACTCAATTGGCTTAGGCCATATGCCTTCTTATTCTGAAAGCGCTATAGCACCTGGATCACTCTAGCATTAAAAGATAAGCAACCACTTTCATGGGACAAACTGGAATTCTAACTTAGAATAAAGGTATGGCGAAGAAATCTTAACTACAGTATTTCTCAAGAACCTGTACATTTTTTGGTATCATATTTAAAAAATGAAGAAAATTAACCAGAACTCAGTGATGCTTCCCCTTGAATTCATATTCAGTTATTTTATGTAATTATTTTTCATATCTAAGTTTGATTCCAAAAAGTCACTGTAAGTGTCCTCTAATTCTATTTATATTGAAATGAAAGAACAATTTTGTTGTATTTGAAATAATTTTTTTATCTTGATCCGTTTTGTTAGTCTATCAAATGGACTGGATTCCATTTGTATTTAATTTTTTTTAATACTACATATGTTCATGGCAATGAACAGACAGACTTTATAACAGAACTGGAACCATGTGTGTCTTGACAATGTTGCAGACAGCTTTGTCACAAAGACACTGATTGCTTCCTCCATTGGCTGCGTGGTGCTCATACTCCTGGTTCTGCTCATTTTGTGTGTCTGGAGGCGAAGAAGAAGGAAGCGACTATCTCACAGTATGTGATTGATATGGCTATGCCTTAATGTGCCAGTTGCTGAAGTTTTAGATCGTTCAGACTGAATAACCATATGCACAGTCTTAGACACAAAAAAGTGCAAAATAAACATCCTTTCCCTAGTTGTGCTGCCCGAATGAATTTATAAAAAATTCGTGCTACAGAAGAGTGGTCATTTTTTGTGGCTGCAGCACCTAAGCAGTAGCATTTGAAAACTTTTAACAATGATAGGGTAACTTTTCTTTTCATTGAATGTATAAAATTTATTGATATTATAATCTCATATAACAGAATGAGCCTTTGAATTTTATTAAAATATTAGTCATACAGTCATACTCATGAGAAACATTTAATACTAAGGGTTTCTAAGATCGTATTTTGTGCAGAAAAGACTTTTTACAAATTTTGCTACTTAAAATATATTCTGAAAAGTACCACACTGTGATAATGTTAAAAGAAAAGAACAACTAGAAATTTTGCAAGATGAATAGAATATATATTTGAAACAAATTACGCGTGTTTATGTTTCATTACTGAGTCAAATACAGTCCTTATAGACACCCCCAAGACACGGACACTCTTCATACACAGACAGATTTTTATGTTCCAACTGAAATAATATAGAAATAATGATAAATTAAACTCTCGTTTACGGGCACACTCAGACATGGACACGGACAGCTGTTTAACAATCCCTTCGATGTCTATAAATGAGAAGTTTCACTGTATTTTTAACTGTTACTAATAATATGAAAAAAGATTAGGAAGTGCGTATTTATAAAAATAATTATGGCATAAGTTGGTGTGTTATAAAGGGTGCAGCAAAACATCCTCCCTAATTTAAAGTTTAAATAAAAAACAGATGGATCAAAATAAGGAAACTTTATTACTATGAATGGTATCTTAACAGTGGGAACTTTTAATTTTTTGAATAACGTGTGTCTCAAGTGGTGTTCTTCACTATCAACGCATTGCTGAATACGCCTTCGGAAATTCTGCATCACTCTAACTAGCAGTTCTTGAGGAATAAGACCAATTTCTTCCTGTATTGCATTTCTTAGATCTGGCAAAGTCCTCGGCCGATGTTTGAACACCTCAGCCTTAAGATGCCTTAATGTGTAATGCAGATGCTGGGTTCTTTTTAGTGATGAAGCACATTTTCACTTATTGGGATGCGTGAATCATCAAAATTTCTGATATTGGAGTGGACAGAACCCTCGTGAACTTCATGAAAAACCTCTACATAATGACCGTGTTACTGTATGGTGCGCGGTTGGGATACTTGGTCCTTACGTTTTTGAAGAGGATGGTGCTACTGTGACAGTAAACTCTCAGCGGTACACTTTTATGATCAACAATTTTTTGGCACCAAGACTCAATGTGCTGCAGATTGACCAGGTATGGTTTCAGCAGGACGGAACCACCTCTCACACAGCTCAGATTTCTCTCCATGTCCTGAGACAGATGTTTCCCGGACGTTTAATTTCTTCACGTGGCGACATCCCCTGGCCAGCACGATCACCAGACCTTGCACCCTGCGATTTTTTTATTTGGGAGCATCTTAAGGTTGAGGTGTTCAAACATCGGCCGAGGACTTTGCCAGACCCAAGAAATGCAATACAGGAAGAAACTGGTTTTATTCCTCAAGAAATGCTAGTTAGAGTGATGCAGAATTTCCGAAGTCGCATTCAACAATGCATTGATAGTGAAGGACGCCACTTGAGACACATGTTATTCAAAAAATGAAAAATTCCCACTGTTAAGATACCATTTATAGTAATAAAGTTTCCTTATTTTGACCCAACTGGTTTTTATTTAAACTTTAAATTAGGGAGGACGTTTATAATTAACTGTATTCAGGATCCGTGTGGTCACCCTCACTGGGGAGCTGATGATTTATCAAATCTTTCTCTCAAGCAGTATTTAAAATTATTTTCATTCGGATAAAATAAAAGTAATAGCATTTTTAATTTAATAATAATTATTTGAAATTCGGTGCAAACTAGTATAACAGTTTTTCTAATTTCATTGGAGTGTCTCTGTCCAGATACGAAGTCACCTGTGCTTTTGGTGGTGTACACACCATCCCGGAACTCTCACGTCAAATGTGTGTTGGAGCTCACACAGTATTTAAGAAATTTCTGCAATGTGGAAGCTCTGCTGGACCAGCTTGACATCCCTGGCACTGAAACTAAGGTATGAAACACACAAAGCCATGTCTATGGGGTTCCATCCCAGCCAGAGCGTTATGAACAAAGCAGAGTTTGCAGAGGGTTTTTTTCTCCCCTTTCATACCACCTGCCCTTTATTTAATGTGTAATACTTAAAATTAGGCTGAGATGAAGCCACATTTTTACACTTTTGATATGAGATAAGTTGAATGCTTGATCAAATCCTCAAATGAAAGAAAAAACATAATTTTGATTCTAATATGCAATGAGTTTCCCTGATATATTTTAAATTAAAATGTGAAATATATTATACATAACTTGTTTTTTATTATTTTATATTAAAAATTGATATTTATATGTATACTGTTCTGTGACTTGACACTATCTTGGCCAAAAAAATGACTAATTATATAGTGTGAAGTTTTATTAACGTTAGAAATGGTTATCATTTAAACTATTATTTACTCTTTTTAAGGAAAAGAAACTTTATATTAACGTAATTACTTCACAAAAGAAACAATAACCTAAAATTCATCTTTTACATCATATTCTCCTTCATCATCAGGTATCAAATTGAGGTAAAAGCCATGGTGGATTGGGGGGACATATTCCATTAGCTTCATTACATCTTTAAATTTGTTTTTCATTATTTTCACAGGTCCCACATTTTTCTGTCTTACGTCATGGTACAGATCTCGGATTTTATCTCTGCCGGTGAATGGTAGTTGGGATTTGAGCACTTGTCATTGTTGAGTGCTAGTACAACTGCTGCTTTCCCTCTTCCTCTCCACCACAGTTATGACGTCGCCCACCGGCAGAGATAAACTCCGAAATCTGTACTTGCGTTCCCTTTCTTTCTTGTCCAAACTCCATACTCATTCTGCTGTTGTTCATCCGCCCTCTATGATTTTGAAGGAATTCAGTGCTCATAAATGATTTTTTACAAATTCTCACTGATCTTCCATTAATATTAATTCTGAAAATGAAATATTCTGTTTCATTTGTAACAATTTTCTGGGGAATTCTTTTTGTTCTGTCGCTTTACATTACTGGCCTCAATACTGTCGAAGAGGTAAGCATTTTGCTTATCATAATCTCCTAAATCTCAGAATCCATTGAACACTTTTAAAATTATATCTGCATCTAATTCAAAACATCTTAAAGGACACTTGCTGCTGAAGCGACAGGTTTATCTGCTGTTGAAATATATTTGCGACCTTCATTTGTTATTTTTTTATTTCGATTAACCTTCTTCATATGTTGCACCCTCTTCCTCAATATAGGCTGTTTTGCAGGATTATTGAATGGAGATCTGCCGTGAGCTGACTCTTTTTCTTCTTTCCTGGCAAAATAGGTCTATTGTCATCCTGAAGGAAATATATTGTTGATATTGTTGAAACAATAACATTTTAATAATGAATTTTTTCTTCCAGTGATATAATAGTGTATTATAAAAGTCAAGTTAGTTCACATGTTTATACTACCCAGAAATGTACTTAATGGTAATTCAATAATCTGGTAATGTATTCATAAATATTAAATATTTAGGGAAAGAGAATGCCAAGCAACATATTACACAAATATAAGGTAAGAAAATGCCAAGCAAGAATTTTAAATTCAAGAATATTTTGACTTGTATAAGGTAATAAAAGGAACATTACGTCAGACATTAATGGATAGTAATATAATTTTAAATAAATAATAAAAAAGCAATAATTAGAAACATCTTATTTTGAAATTAAATCCATACTTTGTCCAACCAACACATCTACATTTAACACTCTGAGGGAAATATAATATCATGCAACACTTACCTGTACTTCAGTTTCTGATGTTAATTCTTCTTCAGAAAGTGGCAAATATTCATAATCACTGCCTTCACCATTTGAATCATTAGGAAACTTCAGCTCCCTCCTGTGCGCCATTCCCTTCAAACTTCCTTTGTTGCTTGACACTGTCTTGCAGTTACAGAAGATGCAAGAAGTTTTAGGGCAGGAACATAAAACGAATAATAGAGCCATCTGTTGAAACTCTTGACACCACAACCTTCAATATGTTATTTCCCATGAGATGGCATGATTAGTTCAATTTGGCCAGAAATGTGGCTTGGCACTTACTTACTGGGACCCTCTCTGGTCTTGAAGGCAATATAAGTTTCCGATGCTGGTATAAAAAGAACTTGGTGCTCCAGGCCCTGAGACCTATCAAGCATTCATCTGGTTCTCTAGAATGCCACATGTGTCAGCATCGGATTCTCGAATACCACCCAGATCACTGTCAGACTATAGTAGTTTCAGAATAAGAAGGCATATGACCTAGCAGCAGTACAACGTTGTCACACAATGCTTGGTGCACGAGACATGGAAGACAGAGACAACAGATGACAGAAAATATCAGCAGCAAGCGGGCAGGTCGAGATCTGTTCCTTCATTGTGTGTAATGTTTAAATATAATTACTCTTACTGAAGTTATTCTTGTCCCAATTTTTATTACTTCTTCGCTTCACAGATCAGTAGCTCTTGGAGTCACTAACTTGCGAAATAAAGTGACAGATGTAGAAATTTACTTTGCTAATGTCTGAGAAAGAATGTCTTAATTCTGTCTCAGACTTCTTTGTACAGCAAAGCTGAATTTATTATTGTTTATTTCTCCAGAAGAAAGATGAGATACAGTTTATTTGTAGGGACAGCCTATGAATCTAGTGATAATAAAATGTAAACATATCTGTAGATACGTAATTTAGTATTGATATTGAAGTTGAAAAGTATTTTATTTTTCCTCTGTTAAATGAAGTCTATATAATTTAATTTAATTCTCTAGCTTATACATACCTAGGGGTCCAGGGTTCTATATTCTGGTTATGAATCTGGCTATAATGCAACATAATCATAATGTGTGTGTTCATATATAACTCAGTACTCATACTGAAACTATAGATTATTTTATTTTTCTCTGTTAAACTAAGTCTATCTAATTTTTACATACCTAGAGGCCCAGAGTTCCATATTTTGGCTAAGAATCCAGCTATAAGAACATAAGCATATCTGTTCATATGTAGGTCTAATTCAGTAAACATTTCTGTGGTTAAATACTCTTTGTCCCTTGTGGCAGCTCACGAATGGTGAGAAGATTTATCAATTTTTAATATTGAAATAGAAGATGACTTTCTTTTATTTTGTTAAATCAAGCCTATCTAATTTAATTTAATCCTCAAGCTTATATCTACCTAGAGGTCCAGGATTCTATGTTCTATCATTCTGGCCTGTGGCAATATAAACCTACGAGTGAAGGTAGTTATACAGAAGTGAATATGAAAACCGTAACCCAATAATGTCGTTAATATATTGAAGGTAAAATTATATATTAGAAAAAACGTATAAAGTGTAATATATATATAATGAAAGGTTTTTAAAATAGAAATTGAGTTTTGGAATTTTAAAATCTCCTCGTTCCTAGCATGCCTCTATTTATTTTAAAAGTGAAATATAATTAATTTGCTTCATCTTATAAAGTTTTCTAATGCTCTTATGGAAGAATGTCGTTAATACTCTTCGTATAATTCACGGGAAAAGAGGCAGGAGTATGTATGATTTGAGGCTTTCTCAGCGTTGGTTCGCTAATATGTTTTTGCGGGATATCAGCTGAGTTAGGATTTTGGAATGCTCCAAGCTTTCAACTGCTATCTCTGCAGCCATCTTCCGGGAAGTGATGTCCGAACAGAAAGTCGAAGGTTATATAGATGTTAGGCTGTCTCAGGTGAAATGGGATTGGTTGGCGGATCGGCCAATCCGGGGCCGGGAATGTCATTCCTCGTAAGCTCCGCCCCTCCCGGGATTCTTGTGTGAGGTTTGGCGGGCGGCGAGCCCTGTTCTGCCGGTTGGAATCGGTTGCCGTCCTCTGTCCGTGATCTTCATGACCTTGATTGTAAGAGGGCCTAAGCTGGTCCAAGGCCGGTGTCCATGCCTGACTGAGCTGTAGTCCACCATCCCTGTTAAAGTTGTTTTTCTCCAGCTTAATCTCTATGGCCGGAGTGTTTATGTTTACAATATCATCCAAGTATCTCATATGTTTATGCAATATTTCGTCTTATACCATGTATAATATTCAATGAAAAGTGAAAATTGTACTTATGGTTATTCTCAGCTTTCTTCTTCTTTCCACGTTCTATTATAATGGCACTGCTAACACATACTACTAATATATTTCAAATATCGTACGATGAAGTAATACATACAAATAATTACCATGTTTGTTTTCCGTTATTTTCCAAGAGAGGTAAATCCAATCAATCTTCTTAATGTATCCAGCTGTTTGCTGACAACATAAAGTCCACTATAGTCCACTGTAGTCTATTCAGTTGTTTTTCACGAGAAATGAGGGGTATTTTGATTGGTGTTCATTATAGATGGCTGTTGCTAGTAGCCAGAGTTGGGGTGCAGTGAATATTATAGTAAATCCAAGTATACCACCTATTTTAATTGTCTCTTTGTCTTGTCCAAGAATATGAGATAACATACACACTTCTAAACCACATGCCTCTGCAGTCAGATTCTTTGTTTGTGAAAAACTGACATGCACTGCATCATAAGCTAGTACTTCAGAAAAATTATATACAGAAAATACCATACTCCTTGCTTGTGAGTGTAGTACTATCCTTTTATGTATAACAGGTGAAACACCAGAGCCAATTGCAATCCCTTCAAGAGACATTGTTACGGTAAGTTACACATCACACAATGGAAAACAGTCCACATTTGAATTTTAAAATAAACAGAATCAATCTTCGTTTACAGAGAGGGTTTTCAGAGCAAAATATGTTCTATGCTGTAGGTTGGATATCTCTGTCTAGTCTTAAAGCGATAACACGTGAACCAGTTGACATACAATTGCCATTGTTGTACAGTTGATTTTAGTATATGTAGCTCTATCGAATGCCACAGTTTAAAATTCATTCCTAGGCATAAATATTGTGTGTGCAAGAAAGAAACTAATACATTATGCTTCAACGAGACTTCGCGACGATTTAACTTGGCAACACCGCTTCACTGTCACTGGCTAGTCATCATAGACTGGCCTGAACTAGCTCTGCCTTATATGCTTTCTTATTCTGAAAACGCTTTAGAATAATAATCGCACATAGTGTGCACAGTGATCCAATGTAAGCCTAGCTGCATGGATCTATTCTGGGTTCAGCATGCTTGCCAGATACAAAGACACAGCAAACTGTACTGGAACAAAGACACCGCAAACTGTATTGGAACAAAGACACAGCAAGCTGTACTGGAACAAAGACACCGCAAACTGTATTGGAACAAAGACACAGCAAGCTGTACTGGAACAAAGACACAGCAAACTGTATTGGAACAAAGACACAGCAAGCTGTACTGGAACAAAGACACCGCAAACTGTACTGGAACAAAGATACAGCAAATTGTATTGGAACAAAGACACAGCAAGCTGTACTGGAACAAAGACACCGCAAACTGTACTGGAACAAAGACACAGCAAACTGTATTGGAACAAAGACACAGCAAGCTGTACTGGAACAAAGACACCGCAAACTGTTTTGGAACAAAGACACCGCAAACTGTATTGGAACAAAGACACAGCAAACTGTACTGGAACAAAGACACCGCAAGCTGTACTGGAACAAAGACACAGCAAGCTGTACTGGAACAAAGACACAGCAAACTGTACTGGAACAAAGACACCGCAAACTGTACTGGAACAAAGACACCGCAAGCTGTACTGGAACAAAGACACCGCAAACTGTACTGGAACAAAGACACCGCAAGATGTACTGGAACAAAGACACAGCAAAGTGTACTGGAACAAAGACACCGCAAACTGTACTGGAACAAAGACACAGCAAACTGTACTGGAACAAAGACACAGCAAACTGTACTGGAACAAAGACACAGCAAAGTGTACTGGAACAAAGACACAGCAAAGTGTACTGGAACAAAGACACCGCAAAGTGTACTGGAACAAAGACACCGCAAACTGTACTGGAACAAAGACACAGCAAAGTGTACTGGAACAAAGACACCGCAAACTGTACTGGAACAAAGACACAGCAAACTGTACTGGAACAAAGACACAGCAAAGTGTACTGGAACAAAGACACCGCAAAGTGTACTGGAACAAAGACACCGCAAACTGTACTGGAACAAAGACACAGCAAACTGTACTGGAACAAAGACACAGCAAAGTGTACTGGAACAAAGACACCGCAAACTGTACTGGAACAAAGACACAGCAAACTGTACTGGAACAAAGACACAGCAAAGTGTACTGGAACAAAGACACCGCAAACTGTACTGGAACAAAGACACAGCAAACTGTACTGGAACAAAGACACAGCAAAGTGTACTGGAACAAAGACACCGCAAACTGTACTGGAACAAAGACACCGCAGACTGAAGTAAAAGAACCTGAACTGAAACAAAGAAACACACTGGAACAAAGACACAGCAAACCAAAGTAAACAGACAACACACTGATACAACCGGTGAACCGAAATATTAGCATCTTGATTTACTCACTGAGGGTTAGTTCTTACTACTAGATCTCAGTAATTGAGCACCATCTTTTGTAGTGTTACACTGTGCAAGATACGTGTTTTCATTATAAAACTTGAGGTACTTCTGCAGGAATAATTTTGAAATAAAATATGTAACTTTATAAGATTTACCTTTACAAAACTAAAATTTCTGCTGTTAATATAGTGTTAGCAATGTATCATATAATGTACTAAATA
Source organism: Periplaneta americana (assembly GCF_040183065.1). Taxonomy (NCBI): domain Eukaryota; kingdom Metazoa; phylum Arthropoda; class Insecta; order Blattodea; family Blattidae; genus Periplaneta; species Periplaneta americana. The sequence continues at coordinate 169,992,947 of NC_091129.1, read as the reverse complement.
CTTAGAGCTTAGCATAAATAATACAACATTAGTACCAAAGCCTTATCGTGTCCATGGCTGCCATGTTCCTAGGCTTCATAATAATGGACATCTGCTATGAGTGTGTCAGTTGTGGGAATTAACTTCATCTTTTAACTACTTCACATGCAAGTGAGTGTGACCACTTAACTAATTTTAAGACATTTTAAAATGCAATTCAGCTAGCCCTGCTAGAATATCAGACTTGCTTTATTAAAAATATTTAACCAGTATGATACTGACAATTAAGAAATTCCCACATGTTTAATTAATGTCGATAATAACACATGTCTTCTCTGTCTTGGCTGCACCAAAGGAATCTTACAGTCTACTGGTGAATTGTGCAGGATCCGTTTGTGTGGTGCAATGATGCATTTGCACGTGCAGACTTCGTGATGGTGGTGTCTTCGCCATCCAAGTGCTGCACGCAGGAAGGCATATTCCGCAATGTGGACGTGGTGGCCTTGCACCTGCTCAAGGAGAGACTGGCCAAGCGCAGCCACAGGCTGCAGTTCTTTACCGTCCAGTTGCCTTACTGCTCTGAGCAGGACATCCCCGACGAGGCCAGGAACCTGCGCACATTCCAGCTGCCAGATGATTTAGACAGGATGCTGTGGCATGTGCACCACAAGGGAAGGTACCCCACCATTGTGGAGTCTGCTGGGCGCCTCCTTGCGCCTAAGTCAAGTGGGGATTTGACGGGCTTCTTCACGGCTTTGAGTGAGGCCAAGCAAGAAATGCTGACAGCCTGTTCGTGCAAGAGCACCGAGCAGGATGGTTCAGCAGAGAACACCAAGCACTGTGTGGTGCACGATGATGCAACGGAAGTAATGGCCAGTACCTCAATGGACTTCCTGCTGACACATTCAGAACTGATGGATGTGCAGATGCCTTTCTGTCTGGATGACATGATCCTGACAGGGGAAACAGCTGCCAGTAGTGTGGAGCCCCTAAGGCTGAAAGATGTGCGGGGTGTGAACCTGGATACTATGGCTTTGTAGACTTACCACAATGGGAGATTGCATTACAGGCTAGTATTCAGTTCTCCTAGCTGCGCATTCTTTTAATTCATTAACTTTTTACTGTTAGGGCAATTCCATGAAATGGTCAACTTGTAACCCATTTTATTTTCTAAAAATAAATGTCAAACAGTATATGTTTTTCGAAAGTACATGAACCCTTCTCTTTGATTGTGACATAGTTTTTTTATATTCTAGAGCTCAGTAGAAAAGTTTATGATTTTTAATTTCGAAATAGTTTTAAATAAAATGTGCCAGTATTATGCAAATACTTGTTTTTATGGCTCATACACTTACAGATTTTAACAAACGTGGTCATAAGTATACCATACTGGACTGCTTATGAAATATACTGATTTTTTACTTATTTAAAAATGGCTTTTAAGGAGCCCGCAGGTTCATTGTGCCCTCACATAAGCCTATCCTGAGCAAAATTAATCCAGTCTTATTATCCTCCCATCTACGTCTCGGCCTCTCCAAAGGTCTTTTTCCCTCCATTCTCCCAACTAACACATATACATTTCTGGATTTGCCCATACGAGCTACATGCCCTGCCCATCTCAAACACCTGTATTTAATATTTCTAATTATGTCAAGTGAAGAATACAATGTGTGCACTTCTACATTGTGTAACTTTCTCCAGTCTCCTGTAACTTCATCCCTCTTGGCCCCAAATATTTTCCTAAGCATCTTATTCTCGAACACCCTTAGCCTCTGTTCCTCTCTCAAAGTGAGAGTCCAATTTCTACAACTATAGGCACCGTGCAAGCTCCTCTGGTGGCGACTGTTGTTACTAACTGCGAGACAGCAGCGATAGAGTTGTGATTGAAGCGTATGAATATACTTAACATCTCAGGTTAAATGATTATAAATATGGATGATCCTAAAAAGCGGAAAGGTAATGCAAATTGCTGTGTTCTTGAGTGTAGTAATGCTTATAGGAAGACACCAACTGATATTGTTTTTATTCATTCCCAAAACAGAAAACTGAAGCGAAACAACGCTAATTGTGGATCCAAGCAGTACGCAGACGAAAGTAAATAAGGCTACACTGCTTGTAATCATAGTATTATTATATACTAGGCCTGATATAAAAAATAGAATGCATATAGTATTATGTTTATAAATAACCATTAAGTTAACGACAGGAATTTATCATTTAAATTTCAAAAAGCACATAATTGCTGAGTTCTTTACATATATATTATGTATAATATTAGCAACAATAAATAATAATATACTTATTTTTAAATGTGTTCATATCGATATTTAATTCTTGATTTCAAGTGCTGATGGTTCACCTTGGAAACCAACACCCGCAACAAGAATTTGCGGTATTCATTTTATTGGGAACGAGATCAGAACACCCCCAAAACTAGCATACCGTTCTCAGTATTTTTATAAAAGATTACAAGAAAATGACTGCCTCATCTCAACTAGCTCCGGGAAGGTACGAAAGAGACGCATAAAGAAGAAGAAAAGATGAAAATTAAAGTTTTATAGAAGGCGAATGCTCAACAAGTGTTATTTCGAAAAATGAAGTAGCCATACAGGCAGAAGTAAATGAAACCATTCTTAGTGATTTTGTTTTTTCTTTCACAATTGAATTGTGTGAATTGTCTACGCAAGTGTCTATTCCATTACATGCTGAACTGAAGTCACATAAGAAATATTATGACAAGCGTTCAGGAACAGATGATATGTTTAATGAAATGCAAGGTTTCCGAAATTATTCTACAATAAAATATGAGACAGAACTACCAGACGTAATGGGAGTGACATTTGTGGTTTCGAATATATTGTTAAAATTGCTGCCAATTAAACACAATCATACCCGTAGAATCATAATAAGAAATATTTCTAATTCTATCATTTAACCCAAAAATAGCTACCATAGATAATCGAAATGCCCCATAAATATTATTTTGGCCATTTTTATTAGTGAATTTTTCATATCGAAAGCTTTCTGTCCAAGAGTAAGATTAGTAAAGAGAATCGTCTAATCATTTTTCAATTAAAATGAAAACTGGATTGTCGTATTCTGCTATGAGGGTGATGTTCGGAGTTAATCGTACAATTATAATTATAATGTATTTTTATCGCCACTTTAATGTTGTTGACATTCAGAATGGTTACTGTAATTTTGGGTTTTGGCCTAGCAGAAAAAGTATTCAGGAACCAATGCCTGCAATATTGAAAAATGTAGAGTGACAATTAATTGTTCAGAAGTGGAACAGCCACCCAATGTGGATCAGATGGTGGCCTTCAAATCTAAATGCTACCGAGGCAGATCGAGTGACACATTCATAACAACTGATTGCGGATTATTGACTTTATTAGAAGGTGGTGATGAAGTCAGGTTTTCCCGGGATAATAACAAACCTCTCCGATAAAGGGATCATTGTTGTTACTCCACCGTATCTGCATGATGGTAAATTAACAGCTGAAGAAGTCGAAACTACTTACAGCGTTGCCAGTGTTCGAATTCATGTTGAAAGGTGCATTCAGCGAATTAAAATATACAGTATAACATTTTACACGAACTATCAATTGAACTGCTTCCGCATGTTGATCTTGTTGTTTATGCAACTGTCCAAAGAGAAGTCTGAACCTTACAAGTGATACCAACAAGGCACCACTTATGAGGCAACTAGGCCAGAATATCATGGGATAGAGTGGCCAGTTCCTTTTCCCTTCCATTGCATATATCGCCGACTAGCTACACATTACACTAGTCAGACTTCATATGCATACAAACAATATTGTTCTTTCTCTGACACATATCGTCAAGTGGCATGTACAGCTTGATAACAGATGTACATATCAGCCAGAACATCAATCAGAGATAGTATGTTGAAGGTACTGTTCATATGTGTTGTGTTTTAGAGAATTTCCAGTCGCCCATTATTCAGGAAGTGTAATTAAGACTACTTTTATAATTAAATCACATTAAAATACGTAATTTATAGAGACATTATACACACAAATATTACGCACATCATGACATCAAATATAAGTATATCAATGTTTTCGTAATATGACTGTTCACCCTCATTCAATGGTCTGAAATCTGATTTAAATGCCAAACAACTTCACTGATATTTCAGGAACTTTGTAGTTACATTTTTACACTCCTCTAGCAGTACTGAACTTTCCACTGAGTCTATAAAATAATTAAAGACTGGAGATTGCTGGCTTTTCAGTGAAAGACCTGCCCTTGAGCAGAACGCTATGAACCAATGAACCCATTCTTGCTAATATTACAACTTTTTATCGGCAGAAAGCCGCATGTCTAGTGAATGATTGCGAGCCTGTAGTTAATTAGGAATTGAGACACTGCGTGGCGTCACCAGTACGATTTTGAGATCCATGCACGGTGCCTATACAGAATAACCGGTAATATAACTGTTTTATAAATTCTAACTTTCAGGTACACTGCTCAAAATAATTAGAGGGACACTTGTAATAAATTGAATAAGTTAGTGGTTTTTGAAGCTGTGATGTTGAAAATTGGACAGTATGTAAATTGAAACATTAATTTAATCTGTGGATACAAATTTTAAAGATCCATGGCCTAAATACAGAGTAATTACCTGAAATAACAAATATGGAGAAATCTTTGATTATGGAAGGCACTGACAACTTCTAATTGGTAAACTTTCTGACGTTACTATAGTGACGGATGCTGATTATTGTCTTGTTCATCAAAGTCTCTGACAAAATGAGGCATTTAAATGAGTTTGAAGTGTATCATGCTCTATTTCTTTTACGACAGACAAGTGGCTAGAGAGCTTGAGGTTTCTCCTTCAGTCGTGTCCAGGTTACACAACAGGCACAGAGAGACAGGTCAGTATTGTAGAAGAGCTAGCCAGGGCCATAAGTGTAAAACAAGCCCCATGACGACAGATACGTTGTCCTAGCTGCTCTTCGACGGCGCACAAAAACTACAAGAGACCTGCAGAATGACCTCTGTATGGCTTCCGGAATTCGGATTTCAGACCACACGGTAAGGAACAGATTAAGAAAAGAGAATATTCGTCCAAAAAGGCCTGTTAAAAACAGCATTTGACAAATGAGTGTAAGGCAGCAAGACTTACATTTGCTGAAAACCATGCGGATTGGAACCTGAACCAGTGGCAGTCTGTGCTCTTCTCGGACGAATCCAGGTATCATCTTACACGTGTTTAAGGGTGTGGAGACAGTCAGGGGAAAGATTTTCTGTAGGAGCTGTACAGGAAATTGATAGATTCGGTGGAGGTTCCATAATGGTGTGGGCCGAAATTATGTACAACAATCGTACGGACCTCGTAATTGTTCCCCAGCAACTAAATGCTGTCCGGTATATCGAGGACGTTCTAGAACACCATCTAGTACCTGCTGCCATTGGAGTAGGCCCTGGATTTCTGTTTGTTCAGGATAATGCCAGGGCACATTCTGCGGGATTTCCTAAGGGAGAATGAAATGGAGTTAATGGAGTGGCCAGCGATCAGCCCGGATCTCAAGTCTATTGAACACTTGTGGGATCTTCTGGATAGGAAAGTCAGGAACCGACATCAAGCTCCACAAACCTTGCAGGAACTTGGAGATGCTCTAAAGGAGGAATGGGAGAATATCCCCAAGAGGAAATACAGAATCTCATAGGGAGCATGCTAAGCTGTCATCGAATGTCGTGGAGGCCATACACGATACTAGACCTTTATAACGGGTGTTTAAGTTTGATAAGGAAGGACAAGATTCAATTTCTTATATTTTTTTAAATCCAATGCCACCAGGTTGTCTTTCGACATTTCTGGTCTTCTCTCCTGGCCATGGCTTAGTTGTAACCCACTTCCGAGGTTGGGGCGCCTGGAAGGCAGAGTTACATTACCCCGATGATGTGATAGGAGGATTATGATAATGTGGTGCCAGGAGAGGTCTTAAATCTAAACTTAACCTCAATTCCAGACCATGGACGAACACAGGAATAATCCCTTTTAAGGAAAAATTCCTGTCCTCTAACCGGGAATCGAACCCGGGACCTCATTAACTATAGCCAGAAGCTCTGACCACTAGACCATGAGGCTGGTCAATTTCTTATATAGTGCAATGTTTTAAAAAGTTGTTTGTTGACATTCATTTGTTTTTATTGACATGGAGATAAATGTGGCCATAAATAACCATAAATGATATATTTTATTAATTTCTGTCTTTAACTTTATCCAATGAAAAAATATTTAAATAATTCATAGTGTTCCTCTAATTGTTTTCAGCAGTGTATTTTGAGAGCAGACTGGATGACAAAAGCTTCTTAACCGAATAATAACAGGCATTTCCCATATTTATTGTACGTTTAATTTCCTCCCAAGTATAATTTATATTTGTTATTGTTGCTCCAAGATATTTGAACTTTTCCACCTTTTCAGAGGATAAATTTCCAATTTTTATATTTCCATTTCGTAGTATGTTCCGATCACGAGACATAATCATATACTTTTTCTTTTTGGGATCTACTTCCAAACCTATTTCTTTACTTGCTTCAAGTAAAATTCTCGTGTTTTCCCTAATATAGTAGTTTGTGGATTTTCTCGTAACATGTTTCCATCATCCTCATACACAAGCAGTTGATGTAACCTTTTCAATTCAAAACCCTCTCTGTTATCCTGGACTTTCCTAATGTCATATTCTAGAGCGAAGTTAAAAAGTAAAGGTGATAGTGCATCTCCTTGCTTTAGCCCTCAGAGAATTGGAGAAGCATCAGATAGAAACTTGCCTATACAGACTCTAATAAAGCCGTTATGGCTTTATTCGCTAACACTGGGAATTCCTTTAAACTCAACCAAAAACCAATTAATGACAAAGATGTATAATTTTTCTGTAACTGAAAATCGGTGGAAATTTCAAGAAGCTGCTCTTTTTCATCTACGCTTAATGTGGATTCTAAAATTGTTGACTCTTCAAAGAGATTGCGAATCCAATTGTTATTATTGGACATAGCGGGGAAATATTCTCTGAAGGTTTTTCCAAGTCCCTTCAAATATTCTTTAACCATGTTCTTGACATTTTCGTCCAAAGAAAGATGACTTTCCACTAGGAAGTCGTAGGAAGTCGTGAAGGGTATCAAAGCACTCGGTTTGATTACTATTGAAACACGTTTCCCAGAAATTAAGTTTTATAATGAATGATTCGATATGGTCTTGCACAATATAAACGTTTATATTTGACCCCTGGAGAGATAAGTTTAAACTGTTAATTTTTGAGAAAATATCTGCCAAATAAGCTAAAGTCTTGAAGCTAGATTTCATCTTCCATGCGCTTTGTTTGGTGAAAGGCATGGCTGGTGAGAAAAACGTAAACTTCGTCTTTAAGCTCGTACAGTCTGCCTCCAGAGAGCCACCTAACTTCAGTGTGAGACAATGAACACTTATGCTACTGATTTCACTTTGGCAACAAACCCAGAATAACACCCTGTCATAGATTTCGCACCATCTCTACGTAGAGAGTCCAGTCTATTGAATTTTCGCGAACGTATTTGTCGGTTAACTTAAATATATCTCCTCCCATAGTTCTCTCTTTTAAGGGTTTGCAGAATAGTAGCTCCTCTTCTACAGACTCCCCATTAATATAACGGACGAAAAGTAACAAAATGGCTAAATTGGCAATATCAGTCGATTCATCAAGTTGAATTGCAAAAGCAGAACTGGCACAAACTCTTTCCAAAATTTCATTTTCGACATAATTTGCCATGTCTTTAATCCAGCCATTGATCGTATTGTCAGACAGTGGTACCATATTGAGTTTTTTGTGAAAGATTCTCCAAGCATGCACTGTACTACATCATTTATACATGGCCGCACTAAATCTTCAGCTATTGAATGAGGTTTTGCAGTTTTAGTAATTCTGTAGCTAACGCGATAAGACGCTTCAAGAGCATTCTCAATGTCACTGTTTGCAGTGGAAACAAAAGTAGTTAAATCACATTTTCACTCGTCAGCTTTTCGTGTAAAAAAATCAGATTTGTTTATGTGGGTGGGGTGTTTAGTGTCTAAATGGCGTTTAAGTAGAGAAGGTTTCAGACTACTGTTAGCAAGAATGTCGCCACAAACAACACACTGTGGTCTTGGACAGTCCTTGTCACCTATATATGAAAATCCAAACCTAATATAATTATCATTGTTTTTTTTTTTTTTTTTAATATCCAATGCCACCAGGTTGTCTTTTCAACAATAATTATCATTGTACTTTCTTTTCTTTACACACGATTCACTTTTGTTGGATTGACACATATCACTAGAAGCTGAATGACCTGTTGACACAACACTAACTTGCGATTTTGTTAAACCCTGTTTCCCTTTCAAACTTCCACTTTTCAGCCAGTTATCCATTTTAATGTGAACGGAAACGATTGATACACAACTGACAACTTACTGCATTTGCCACAAGGAAAGAAGAAGTAGGCTATTGTTGAAAATACAAAATTAAATGTAGGTAAGTTTGTTGAAATTCCACATTAACATCTAAAATCAAAGGCCTGACCGCCATGTAACCGTTCCTTAGTCGGGTCGCGGTACTGTTGTTAGTATTGTTAGAACACAAAGAAGCTGCCAGACTAAATTTCCATTGTAGCGAAATCAAAAGCATTCCGGTTCCTAACATTGTTACATAACTGTAAATCAGGCATTTGCGGTAAATATTAATTTATTGTGGAAATAATGTGATAAATTCCTGATGTTACACATATTAACAAATTAACAAGGGGCATTATAGGGTTAATTTAATTAAAAAATAATAATAATAATTATTATTATTATTATTATTATTATTATTATTATGACAATGCCGCAGAAATGAAGGAAACAGTAATAGGCCTAACCTCGAAACCTGCCATTACGGAAAGGTTTTGGCAAACCCCCTGGTGTTTCGCGAACCACAGGTTGGGAAATGATGCACTAGAGCAAATTAACTTCAAGTCCTATTATCTCAAAACTACTTAGCTCTGAATGCCTCAAATAGTGACTGGATGCCTGCCAGTTTTTAATGTCATCGATTACAGCCCTGACTTATGTACAGAGTGTCTGACTCAAGCTGTTCACGAACTGTTTGACATTCCACACAACACGACTAGGAGCGAGCGCAGAGTAACTTTAGTTCTTGAAATTTTAAAACTCAGTGAGCTTGTGTTGTAGTTTATGCAACTATTGAAAACCAACTACGAATAATAAATAGACACAATCTAGTAGATTGATTGAGAATAAATTATAGATACATGTGATGCGTTTGAGTACTGACAGACATTTCTAAGTGGATGTCAGTCACGGTCATCCATGGCACATCGCTATAGCATTGGGTTTGTATGCATGTTCTGAGTTCGATCCCCAATTTCTCTTTAAGTATCTTTTATTTTCGAAATCTTATTCCGGATGATTTGAAAACATACTAGTTAATACTAACACTACTACTTCAAATCGGAAATACATAATGAATCGAAACATCATATGCACCAGAATGCTCGTCAGCAGCAAGTATAAAAGCATGCCTGATGTACTTGGTGCCAGTAATCATTCATGGTTTGAATCTCTGAGAGACTGCATAATTGTGTAGATGATGTTACACATATCAACATGGTCCAACTCCATGTGGAGCTAGACGTTTGCACGGGTTCAGGCCTTATAAAACGTAAATCATTTCTTTTTCGCGAATTATGTACTGAATAAAAACATTATAGGAAGATTTTAATGCATGCATGATAGAAGTCCACCTGACACTCATCCAGAACAATAGACTACCAGTATCATAAGTTATTGTTTAGTTCGATTTCGTATTTCGTAATGGCACTTGTCTTGTCTATACTCTGTCATAAACAGCATGGATTATTATTTGTTTTACCTGGAAGACTGGGAGATTACTCTTTCTCATGCTCCTACTGGAGTCATATCTCTTGCAGTTGCTCCTGACCTCTGCTAACAGTAGCTAAATGAACAACGCTGTTTTGATTCTGTACTTCTCCGTGTCTTTCTAAGCCATTCCTGGGTTTTGGATCAAGCTCAGGTGATAATAATTAAGCTGATATTGGGTTTTGGGTCAAGTTCGGGTCTGGTTCAGATTGGGCTGGGCTGGGTCAGGCTTAAAAATTTTGGCCTGTGCAGGCCTCTAGTGGAGGCCAGTGGCAACATTCAGGAAGAGGGAAGACACTACAGGGATCGGTTTCTGGATTGTCGCCTATACAGCCCCCAAGTGTTCCAGCGCATAGTCCTCGGGTTGGAGTTGACTGGAAGTGTGTGTGTCTATCGGCGGGCAAGACCAGTGATGGACACTTAACGAAGATGAAGTTATCCGACAATCTGCAGCGGCCATAGACTTGGCTATCAGTAGGGACGTCGTGCACCACATCCTGCAGACCAACCATTGCATTGGCATCCATATCATACGGTGCTTGTGCAGGAGCCCCAGAGTCGTGACTTTGAAAGAAGATGTTGCTACTGTACTGAGATGCTGGGGATACTACGTGAGGATCCCGACATGATCTGGCAGGTTCTATGGTGCGACGAGAGTATCTTCTCCAACGAGGGTACCGTCAATGAACATTATATGCACTACTGGGCCAATGTAAGCTGGATCCGACAGGGTAGAGTTCAATGTTGCTGGAGTAGCAACATGTGGTGTGGGATTCTTGGAGAGCACATCATTGGACCCTACTTCTTGCAGGGTCATCTGACAGGCAGTAGATTAGAGGAAGCTAACACCAGTAGGCTTATTGGAGAACGTTCCTATTGCACTGGCAACAAACCACTTGTTGCAGTTGGATAGCGCACCCACTCACTGCTACTGATGAGTGGTAGAATATCTCGATGGCTCCTATCCTGGGATCAGATTCAGTTGACCCATTTGTGACCTGCTCTATCACCGGATTTAACCCCGTTAGACTGCTTTCTATGGGGTTAGGTGTATGAGACGAGGCCACAAAGCTGCCTTCAACTCCGATGTAGGATATGAGCCACCTGACATACCATGACACCCGAGATGTTGGGCAATGTCCACAGCAACACGAAAGTATGTCTCCGCTTGTGTCTGTCATTTCGAGCAGCGACGATGATAGCCATATGCTACAATGTCGTCATCGTGTCTTTCACAGTCTAAATTTATTTTCCTGGGCAAACTATGTTGTGAAGTTTTCGTGGTAGTGTTGCTAAATATTTTTAAAACCAGCTGGAAATAAAGTAACTATTTGATGTAAAACACTAGACTGTTAGTCTTTAATGGTACCCACCCTGTTTTGTACATTCGTATTCGGAGTGAAATCACATAAAATAATGTATGGGATTTGATATGCCCACTTACGATATATTATCAGAAATATAAGACTAGCTACTGACTTCATCAAGCATTATCCAGCGGAAAATTCAACTAGCAGAATGCTAGACATCCGAAATAAGTACTTACCATACTAGTTTGACAACAGTGTGTAACATAAACATATGAAACAGCAACTAAAATTCGTAACATTCACATGGGCATTTGAACCACACCTGATTCCGCCTGTCAGACTATTAAATACTGCCCGCATATCTCGACGATATCTGGCCTGCCTAAAAACAAACAGAACAGCTTGAGTCAGACACCCTGTACATAACTTAAAGAAGTACAAGGTATGTGAGAGAAGATTGTAGCAAGTAATGAGCACCTGAAGTGGCAAAACAGGTTATAAGTTAGGGTCTTTCTTTTGCACTTGGATAAGAAACCAATTAGTTGTCTTTTATACCACTGAATTGAGAATGATTTATTGAAGAACCTTAAAAATTTCTATTCCACTCTGAACACTAAAAGCCTAAAACTTTTGTACTGAAATTCTTTGTGTTAAAACTCTACTCTGTCCGTTAGTTATTCTGAATGAAACAACAATTAATTTGAGGGATTGGAGATAACTTGTACATTAAGAAATAATATTGGGATTATAAAAATAGCAGGTGACTCAATAAAACACTATTCAATGATAAACACAACTGTAAGAAACATTGGAAAGCTAATAGAAAATGAATAATTAACAGACTGACTGCATATGTTTAACATAACATTATCATACGAAGACATTCATATGGACGCTAATACACACCCCTGATTCTGCCTGCGAAACCATTAAATACCACCCACATGTTTGGACTGATATTTGAGCTGCCTAAACAAAAATGAACAGCTTAAATCAGACACTCTGTATAGTAATATGAGCAATTATTTCCATAACCATTTCATCAAGACATGATCAGAACTGGGAACTGCAAACGAAGTGTCCTGCTTACTCACTGTTGTCTGAAATAAATAGGGCTAATCTAATCCTGCCTGAACAGTAACCCCCGTCCACTTCCTGGTTATTTATTTTACGAGTGGCCTATCAGCTGTTATTGCCTTACATATATGTATATACAATCCTAATTTGTGCTTGACAAAAGCTGTGCATAACTTTGAGGAAGCATGTAATTTATTTTTTCAAATAGCCCGTATATGAGTTTGCTAAGTCTGCATATTTTACAAGACGTAGAATTGTTTGATTAAATAGCAAGGTTACAAAACTCTGAGCAGGAGTTCCGATACAATAGGGCCTCGTGTTCCAAACCGAATACAACATTGTTTTTTACCATTTTGTCTGCAGTTGCAAATTTGGAGGCAGTTTTTTTTTACAGATGTCATTAACCTATACCACGAAATAAAACCTGTATTGAATCGATGCAGTTGCTTGACTGCAGTTTCCCCCACCAGTTCCATTGTTTCCCGGACGATGACACTCCTTGTATTTGTACAATGTTATAATGAATAACTAAAAGGCTGTGAAAAGTATTATGACTAAAATAATTTCAGCTTGTTCATAATCTCGGAAATATTGGGCTCAGTTCATTGTCTTGGAAACCTTTATTCCCAACTATACAATGGGGATACTTGCCGCCCTCTTCTGCAGGGATAAAAATCCATCCTTCATAAACCACAGGGAGTACACTGCTCATGGCATAATAGCACTCCAAGACAACAGATGACAGGTCAGTTGCATTGTGTCATTCTGTCGATGCTGGTTATTTGCTGGATCAATTTTTTTTAAGTGATAATAAATGAAAAAACTTAATTTTAATTTCACTTCTACACTACACTGTGCTACAATGCTCATAATAATGCAACTTACTTGCCAGGCCTGAAAGAAGTAGAGAATGTGGAATAATGGAAAGTTTACTGGAAACTTGGGAGATAACGCTATTTTTATTTTACAGGTATTAAATACTTGCTTATAAGTGACATTTTTCTTGTAGAAATAGACATTAAGATATTTCATTAGCACAAAAGTAACAATAACAGTTGCCATAGCTATATAACAACAAAATGAAGGTGAATGTTGCGTCACTAGTTAATTTTTCTGCTTATTGCACACTATGGTTACAATTAATGTCTTTTCTTTCTTCCATCACTTTTCAGTTAAAGTATTCTGAAATTCTAAAAAATTACAGAAGGAAACTACAATGTAAATGGAATTAATTCATCTATACTTATGTAAGTAATGTGTTTTTTTAATTATTGAGATGTACGCAGTAAGTACATATGACATTGTGATGTTTAATGCAAACTATATAAAGTGGAAGACTAGCCTTTAGTATTAGTCAGTAGTCACTTATGTTCTTCTTTTGCTAACCACATAGGTCATAATTACATGCATGCACACACACAGTGTATCTCGAGTTCCTTCAACATTGATATATTTCTACAGTGCATACATTTTATCTTTCCACACTAGTGGTAGTGGCAGTGCACAACATAGCTGCCCACACGGATCGCCTGGTTACGAGTCAAGTACATGCGAGGTAAACTGCAGAACAATTTGAAATAGTGAAAGTGCTAAAAAATGCTTACTTTATCAAAGACGGTGTTGAAAGTGTGGAAAGATAAAGTATGTGCAATGTATAACCGAAATTGAAATATAACAGCATAAGAACTTCACACAACTTTCAACTATTACACATGTCATAATCACAGAATCCACGAATGAGTAATGTAGACAGCAGAGCTTATGAAATTTGTCAATGCTTTCAATTAAATTAAGTCATGTTATTTAAAAAAAAAAAAGGTCATTATTATTATTATTATTATTATTGTTGTTGTTATTCTTGCATGACTACTTCAGCTGCCTATTGACTCTTGCTAGTAGGCTAGAAATAATACAGTGTTGTTCAGAAAAGAGTAATTGTTTCGAATTCGATTGATTTTTATATTTCTTTTGATTTTATTTTAATTCTAAGATCTGTACATAACATGGTTACTGATGTCCTTTTGTAAACTTACTATACTTTTAAACATATACTTGATGACAAAACAAGTTTCGAATCATCAGTAGTTCAGTAGTTAATTTAAGATTTTAAATATTTTGCACAATTAACTAATTATATAAATCTGGATATAAACATGTTGTCAGTAAGAATATTCAGAGCATGCTTTATTATTTAAAAAAAACCACACTCTGTAATTCAAATTATTATTATTATTATTTATTTTTCTCGTTTTATTTTCCACAGAAATGATGATGATGTTTAATGCCTGGCATCTGGCAATGAAGCCATTAGCGCTCTGCTCTTATGAATTAGGCCTTCTCTCCAGGCAGGGTACTGCAGGTTCGTTGATATCAGCTTGAGTGTTTCGTATAGTGCAGGATGGTGAAGTCAGAATTCCTATTTTGCAGAGTGGCTCGCCAAACAATCATGACTTGTAAGCAATCTAAAAGCTGCTACTGCTGTTTTTCTTCTTCCTTGAGGAACTGCATCTGGGTTGGAGAGAAGAATGTTCCATTTCTTGTATGTAGCATGTTTTCGCAATTCTTCCGAGTACTGTTGTGAGAGTTTTGATTTTATTACCCATTTTATTGATGAAAATGGAAAATTGACTTTTTTTTTTTGTTTGTAATATTGGTGTTCCTTTCCTTGCAAACATGTTGGCCAGTTCATTCCCTCCATGAAAATGTTAAATAGAAAAAAAAACTCCCTATATTTATTTTAAATCTAACCAGGTTACTGCATGCAACTAATTACATGCCTGCATGCAGTGTTGCCTTCCGAAGCCTCGGGGTTTATTACTGTTCACAACCTCATAAAAGTGACGAGCAGAGAAAGAGTGTGAAATACCATCCAGTTTGAGTGCCATAAAAGCAGAGTGTGAAAATGCATTCTGCAGTTTTCTGCCAACTTGACTGTTTGTTTGGTTATTCCACAGTGATATTTTTCAGCCCAACAGCCATTCAAAGATCCGTATCTTTCACAATTTAGCTTTCAGTGTAGCATGATTTTGTGATACGTGAAGTGCTCAAGTTTCATTCAGTTCAGTGACAAGATAAAGTTGTATTTTGGTGTTTTATTTAATGTGAAAATGGATGACTGTAATAGTGAGATGTGTTAATCTGACGTTCGAAAACTTAAATTAAAACCTTTCCGATATATGAGATTTGAAAAAAAGCTACTAATTATATTTTCTCGGGACAGACCAGTGCCTAAATGAACAGTGGCTGGATTTCACATTTAAATATACTGGTAAGTCCACAGAATTACATTTTGAAAGTTAAAGAATAGAACTTTATTCTGTATAATAATAATAATAATAATAATAATAATAATAATAATAATAATCATAATAACAACAACAACAATGATAATACGTAATAATGTGTAGCCACGCCCACTTTCTTGAGAGAAATTAAAGTAATTGCATACCTTATGCCTTGATCTTGATTTCACTGCATGTTGTAAATATTTGTAGAATGCCCTACACATCACACCTTATATACCTTGTATGTGTTTGCTTTCATTTCAAAACTTCTCAGTCTAAATAACTAATTATTTAAATTGAATTCAATTTCAACAAAAACACGTCAATTTAGATATTGAGGTGGAAGTCTAAAACCAGGCTTAATTGCATTTTATATTTCACCGCCACCCCCACTTTGAAATTTCAAATGGCACTCCTATATTTTTATTCTGACATATTATGAAAGAGCATTCAATTGTTTATACACCTCATTCATTCATTTCACGTCTTTTGTTTGATATCGTTGTCTGGCAACCTCAATTGTTGTTACTGTTGATTAGAGCTGAAGCTAAAAATACCATTGAACATTTCTTGTAATAGTTGTGTTCATGTATTAAATTATTGTAAAATGGTGTATGCCCTTCAAGGGAAAACAGAAATCATATTTATTTATGGAGCTGAAAACCGTTGTGCTTGTAGAACTGCTAGAGCTTTCAACTAGAGGCATCCTGAGAAAAATGTAAGTCACCGATATGTCATAGATCTAATACGGAAATTTGAAGAAACTGGTTCTGTGTGCATTAAAATCTAGCCAATCTAGAAAAGAATAATCCAGGTTTGCTGGAAGATCAGCGTAACTTTTGGGCTGGAATCATAAACAGTTAGCTCACAGGTCCATATCTCCTATTGGAAGCCCTCACTGGAAGAATAATGCCTTTTTCTCCTGTGCTGGTAGATATGCCTTATGCTGTTCAGCATCCAGGTCCGCCAGGGTTTAAAAACTTACTTTCTTCACAGGTGGTTAGGTCGAGGAGGGCCATAGGTCCCCAGGCGTGAATCTTTGGATTTCTTCATCTGGGGTCAATTGAAGAGTTAGTGTGCGGAGAAGTATCGGAAAATATGGAACAACTCATTGGTAGACTGCCATATCAGTTGCACAGAATGTACTGTTAGGGCTTGCACCAACATGGAAAGTGGACATTTGGAGAATGTATTCATGTAAATGATACGTCTGTCTGGTTTTTTAATTTGTTCCTCGTTCTTTTGCTATTATTATTACTTTAAAATTATTCAGCTGTACTACTACTATATCTTCGGCACTGGGCCCTAATCTCGGTGGTGACCCCAGCCAGGGATAATAATGATGATATTATTATTATTATTATTATTATTATTATTATTATTATTATTATTATTATTATTATTATTTGTTGGTACACTAAAACATCCATGTGCACACGCATGCACACGCACACAATATATTAAGGGATGAAATGGTACACATTGAGGACATAGGGCACGGTAAATAATGTCTATTTTTCCGAACGAAATAGAAAATAATTGACCATAGTTAATTTTTGACAGTTCAAGTGGCAACACTGTGTTTGTGTTCTTTGTTTTGTGTTGCACCTGAAGTATAGTTGGTACTATTTCTTTTTTAAGTCTGCTTGTCTAGATTACATTGCAACATTAGATTCAATTAAGTTGGAGCTTGCATTAGTGTTGAGCCACCAAGTAATACTAAAGGTTTTACCAAAGGAATAATTGTGATGAAGCATTATTGGCTCAAGTGAATATGCAACTGTTTACTGTTGTACACTTGCATTCCATCATGAATTCATGCGCCTACCTATTCATGGTCAATATGCTGAGCTCGTAATGGGCTAATATACCATACTGATACTTTTATTTCTCGGTTTTCAGTTTGATTCATGCACTTTTTATGTATTGGAATAGTTAATAAAATTAAAGAATTGTAACAGAAGTTCAATTAAAATCACACATTATCCTGGCTATCTTGATATTTTGTAACAATACCATGTTGGATTGAATTCTTGATGACTAACTCATTCAATTTATTAATACTAAATTGTAAATATATTTGTTTAAGAATAAAAGCACAAAATACAGAATAAACTTCTCTAATTTAATTATAGTGTGTTGTTGGAGTTTGAATGCACCATAATAAAACACTCAGTCAAGGAATGCAGTGCGCCTGATTAGGTAGGCTGTGCACTTCCCGATGGGTTGGCACAGCAGTTGTCCACACTGAGCCTACTGCACGTCTTTGGCAAACATGTTTTTTATTTTTTTTTCTCAAATTTGTAAATTCTCAGGACTTCTTGAATCGTCAAAGAAAAATGTCATTGTCTTATGATGAAGATAATATTCTATTATACATGTATTTAAGGTTACGGAGGAAAATAAAATGATACTGGGAATATCTGCATATTGAAAGGAATGTCACTTGTAGGTTATTTGTGGCAGCACAACAATTGACACTACATAATGTCAAAGAGATCTCGAGAACGAACTTCAATTCTACAGACATGTTGACAGATTTTCTTCACTATACAAAGAAATAATCACAACTACACGCCTTAAATGCTGCGTGCCTAAAACATGTGGTGTTCACACTGCACAGTGTGGCTGTGGACATTGGCATTGTACTTACCAAATCTCCGTCGTACCGATGCATCATTATATGCAGAATGCTATTTATTGATACTGTATTCCAGTGATTCAGTATAACTTTGCTTGTCCCATAATTTCCAAATTTGCATTTTAAGCACCCCATACCTATCTAATTACTTCCGAGCAATGGTTGATACATTATAACAAATAACTATGAGAAGACTTTGTCGTCGTCATCATCATCAGCCATACAGATTATAGTCCCAGAAGGACCGTACGGGCCACAAAAGTTTTCAGACCATTTCTTCATTGGATGTCCAGTTGATCTCCTGCCTCTGGTTGGTAATGCTGGATTGCACGAGGGATTCTAGTCCTGCCTCATGCTGACGCCAGTTATCTTGATAGTGACATATGTCTGTTAGTATAGAGTTCATTTCAAGTTCCTTTAAGATGTGTTCATTCCTTTTATGGTCCCACTTAGAATAGCCAGCTGTTCGGCACATGAATCTCATTTCACTAGCAGTGATTCTGCTTGCGTCACATTTCCTTAGAGTCCATGCTTCACTTCCATAGCGCAGGCCTGGTCGTGCTAAGGTTTTATACAGACGAGTGCGGGTATGTCGCTGAACTAGAGATGGCTTCATGATTCTGTTTATGATGCCCATTGATTTATTATACTGTAAAATTTTGTCATGAATGTCTAAATCTGCTAAGAAAGATCATTTGTAGCCAAGATATTTAAATTCTTTAACTCTTTACACTAGCTTGTCCAGAAGCTATGAGGTGGCAACCTCACCACTGGACTTACTCCTCCTTGCTAGCAACTAGTTGGAGGGGAATTCCTAATCTGCTTTCAAGTCTACAGAAGACTTTGTCAATTTGAAATAACAAAACAGGAAATGCTGTAGGCCTTCAAATTAAGCAAAAAAATCTGCATTGTGTTCTTACTGAGTATGCCATCTAGTTTTATTGCATGTAATGCATTTATTTGTTTCAAGCAATGCATATTTATGAGAACATGTTTTATTTCACTGGTTTCTTATTTTACTTCTGTGTAAGAAATTAAGAAAATATCTAGGCCTGCTTCTTGCTTGTATTTTGGTTTAGCTCTGTAACAGAATGTTCTGTGGAACTTCATATCCGTGAATGCTTACATATTGAAGATTTTGAGATGTATTACAAATTCTTGTTAAGGTACAGCTAGTTATGCGTATTGCACATTCTCATCTAGTAGTATGAAATCTGAGATGACAGAAATGTAGGCAAGCAACTACTAAATTATTTACTAACAAACAAAACAGTGGATCACTTCATAAAAACCGAATCATCGTCAGTAAACCACCAATTTAGAGAGAGTATTATTAAATTGAACAGGTTTTATACTAAAGAAAAATGTATTCAACTTTTTTGGAGGTCATGAAATCCTATTTTCTATTCCTGCTGTGTGCTGTATGACTTTACAACACGGGGCAGCAATAAAACCTTTCAAGCTTTACAGGTAGTGCAGTGGCCCCTGTTGATAATGTGTTGCACATTTTCTGTCAAGTCAACATTTTTCTTCTTTTTCTGCTTTGAATTTGGTAAGTTAAGATGCCTCAACACATAGCAAATGCTGTCACGTTGGGTGAGGGTGGATGAATCATTTGTGCTAATGCCATCGATGCATCTATTGGAAGCATCCATTGTGCCCTACCGGGTACCTTCCACAGACGACTAGAATCAGGCCGTGGTAGGTAGGACAGTATCTCCAGTGCAGAAATCGTCTGTTAACAGTGTGAAACGCCAGTGTGAGTGACTCTGAGAAGTCAGTTTGACATAAAGAAGACCTGAAATTTCTCAGTAGCTCACTCCCAGCACTGGGAGAGCAATTACATTTCGCATGTCAACACCAGAATTGGAGTTTGCTTTCGTCGATGAAGACATTCTGAATGTGCATCGATACATAGAGGAAGTGTTAGAAGACCATGTGATCCCCTTCGCCCCACGATTACTCCCACCCCATGCTGCTCACTGCATGACAGACTGCATTGGGATGCTAACCCTGGCCAGCATGCAGCACAGACTTAAATCCTATTGAACACTTGTGGGATATACTCGGTCAAAGTATCCGACGTCGCAACTTCGAAATCCTGAACAAAATGCAGGCAGCATTGTAGGGGAAGTGGAATCTTATCCCTCAGAAACATGGCAGGACCTGGTGGTCAGCATGGCATGACGAATGGAGTTTGCATGAATTACGATACTTTAGAACTTCAAAATAAACTGCAAACAAAAAGGATTTTGATGATAGGAATGAAGTGTACTTCATTTTACAATATGCCTTTGTCATAATATAGAAAAATTAAGCATATGCTATAAAGTTATTATAATTCTAAAAAAATTATGTAATTCTCTCTTGCCAGTCTAGAATAATGAATTAGTTGATAATTATGTTGTTAGGCCAGCTTTTATTCATTGCCTAGTGAACCTTTATGAAGAATAAATACACTAATAATGAAATATTGTAATAGGGTAGCAATATGTAGGAAAATTATGATCTGCCACCGAGAAGTGCCTACTATATGTAAAAAATGGTAAAAATTGTTGAAATTCTTATTCTGATTTTCTTCTGCATTCAACAATGTCCAACAAGTGCTTCTCTTGCAAACGATTTTATTCAGGGATTCTATGACGAGTCTAGTTTCTTGTTACTTATGCATCATTGACTTGGTTCATAATGAATTACAAAGAAGTAATGGAATATTCAGAGGGAACCAGATATTTCTAGAAAACTTGCCAAATAAAACCTGGACTCACATAGGCCTTCTTAAGCAGAATTCTAATTTAATTAACTCTGTAACTTCATATTAGTTTAATTCTCTTCTCTCATTAAATTTTACACCGATAGAAATGTTATTTTTTTATAACTTCTGTGACTCATCGCTTGAAATATTCGGAATTGTAAGGTTTGTTATTGACTTGTAGAGTTGGCACAATGCCTACAGATGCATATTTTCACATATTCGGCCAGAAGTGCATGGCAAACAGTTGCATATTCAGTCTATAATTGTGTTTTCGAGAGAAATGAAGCTTTCAATTGTCACTACAGATATATGAACTTTGTTATAGTGGATGAGGGGTAGATTATGTACATCAACAATACATTAGGCGACATTGAAAGGTACAGTCATACAGTCTTTTAAAAATATGATACTCACATGAGCATTGTGTGACAGTCAGCAGAGGGTTCCCATCACAGCTCAGTAGCTGTATATGAATTGTTACAGTACCAATATGACATATCGTAAAACTTAAAACAGAATCTGTTTTATAGTAAACCTTCCAGGGACAAACCCCAGAATTTCAGAAAGTAGGAGTTATTACGTGTCCTTCATTATGCTGCAGAAAGAACGCTCTCTATCATCCAATATCATCTTTACACTTGCTGCTTGCTGTGAGGGAAGCCTCTGCATCCACATGCAGTAGGAATGTACACACGTCCCCACTTGATGCGTGCTGCTCCCTAACACGTTCTGAAAAAATATATATCATATAAAGTCGCTGCACCCATGAACTAGTTTGGAGGGACATTGACCAGGTCGCGTCAGTCTCTTGGTACATAACTCCACATTCTGTTGCATCGTCACAGTGAGAAGTGCTAGAACATCTCCACGCCATATTTAATGAAGTTATGGAACTCATTTGAGTAAAAAATAAGTTCATATGAATATGAATTCCGTTCCCAATTAGTTGTGCAGTTAGTTCTCATTTTGAAATGTATGTCACTGTGAACAAGTCTTTGTAGATTGCTGTTTCCTATGTTCACGTTAACACTTGTTTAAAACTTAAAACTTTCTTAGTTAAAACGTTAAAAGTGTTATGATTTTAAAGAGGTTATGTAGGCTACCTTATGACAGATGGGTCCTGTTTGAACACCGGTGTGGTGTCATCTTCAGTGTCTTTCGAACTAGAAAGTTTTAAGTTTTGTAGATTGTGCAGATGCAATTTAACAGACATATGTAATGCAAAATGAGAGGCTGCATATTTGTTACGGTATTCTGGATAGAATGCATTGAAGTGGAAAGTGATTATTATAACCTGTAACCAAAATGGTACTACATGCAAACATACTTTCATAAAGCAGTGATTATTATTTCGTATTCTGCGAAATAAAATTAAAATTTCTTAGGCTAAAATAAATTCAGGACTGAAGGAAACTCATTGTCAGACAATCTGTAATCTTCAGACTTCCTGAAGTGCAGAATGTTCGGGTTGTTATAATACCGTGGTTGTGGAACGTGGTACATTAATTTCACACGAACTTTTTGCTCAAGTTGGCCCCAAGAATAAGGTCGTAAGTGACGACGTAACTTAGTGATTCAATTCATGTATTCCTAAGTAAGCCTCACGCCTCACAGGTGATAGGAGCACAAATCAACACAAAAAACGAAAATCATGTTAAATATGCCTACAGTACTTTAAGCAAGTGTGGTATAGTGCACCACTGTTCTGAACTCTGGATTCAGGTCTCAAGGTTTAAAAGTCAGGACTGTAAGCAAATAAGATTCTGTATGTTGTCTGTACGATAAAAATAATGTGATCACTTACGAAGCAAGAATTGAGTTGGTGTGCAGAATCAACAATTACAGAGCTTTAAATCTTATTGTCTGGAAAACAGATGTCCATGTCCACTGTTCGACATGAATTGGTAGATACTAGTATAAACAGCAGTAGTGAAGAATGAAAGTTTATAAGACAAACTTTTACTATTATTTTCTTCTAAAGGATAAACATATTGTATGTGTGCCTGTAATAACTTTCAAACCAATTGTTCTCTTTCTATGAAACTTGGAGACATTGTGCAAACTTTTTATTATTCTACAAGAAGTACAAGAAGAATAGATATGATTGCCATCCCACCAAATAACAACAATGGCTACATCATCGATCCCACCATTAGATCTGAAAAACAAAAGAGCCAACCTGAGGATGTAAATAGGGAAAAAACGACATCTATGTACGTACGTACCATTCCATATTTTATGGACAAATACGGCCTACAACAAATTGAAGTAATAGGCCTTATTGTTGGAGTGCACGGAAATGTTCCCGGTTGGCAATGTTCCAGCCTACAGAGGAAGGCAATTGACGACATTGTTCTTGCAACTATGAGGGGATCCATATTTCTACTCCATCTCTACGGTCAACAGTGATCTTCAAATAATTAATTAGTAATTATTTATTCAATCATTTCTTGTCGTTGTTGTGTGACTCTCTTGAACTTAACCATATGTTATTTGTACTTTCAACTGCCTATTGCACAATATGCTCTGTCTTTGTGGCAGTCTGACCGGGAGCTGTTATCGTTTGGATAGATAGATAAATAACTATTACCGTACATATTGGCGAAATAAGAAAAATTAAAGAATAGTAATATTACAATGGTATGTGGCAATCTAATCAAATTATGAACAAATTTATGAAGAACCTTTTGTTTGTTCGAGAAATGAAAAATAACAATATGGCTATAAATATTATTAATGTTATACCTTCATAAAATGTGTGTGAGATTATTTGAGTTTATGTAGATAATCATTAAACCAGATGGATGGTATTGAGAAATACAGAAAACACATTGTGCTGGCACTTCCTAAGGAAACAGTGACAACGAAAAGCTAATGCAATGATGACAGAGGGAAAGAAGATGTGCCACATACTGTATTACCAAGCTGATGCAATATAATGTGGTGGCCAGGAGAGCACCAGTCAATGGTGCCTAATCTTGTGCCTATGAACTACTTAGTTTATGAATTGCACTTACAATTAAAATTCCCGAGACAAGAGCACTTACAAGAGATTCTGTATACTCGTACGTAAAGGGAAACTGATCTATGGAAATGAGGTGTTAACGCAAGTAGCACATAACTTTATATTCCACTTTAACTAGATCAATAAATTGTGTAAGGAATTCTCCACTCTATGTCAATAAAAATTCAGAAGATGTAAGACAAATTGTATTTGATTCACAGTTCAAGAGGATGAGACAAATTGAAGAGTCAGATGAAAAAGACTACTCAAATACTGTTTTAAGCTATTTGCTCGTCTCAGTTGTCCATAAACGTTGGTAGTGAATGGATGGAAGTTGAGCACTGCTCTGACATTCTGAGTAGGGAGGGCATTGCTCTCATTGAAATGTTACAGAAGGAGATTCAATCAAGAAAGTGAAAGTGTGTAAGAGTGTACACTTGGTCAAAATGAAAGTGGCCAGTCTCTTGAGCAGCGAAAATTTTCAAAGTCCCTTCAGATGAGCACGCAGTTCACTACCGTAAACCTCCGTGCGCCGCTTTAGTTAACTCCGTAATGCAAGGCGCTGATTTGGGCCACCTTCAGAGCAGGCTTCGAATCTCCGTAGTGAATTTTTTGTGTTGTCCATTCTTTTAATTTCTTACAACTCCTTTTAGTGTAATATAGTCAAATAATTTTGCTTATGTTAATTCATGTTACTTACAGATAATTACAAAATTGGTGAAAATTTGTGGTTATAATTCCAGGAAATCATGATATATTTTGTCATCGGAATTATGGTTTTTCTTCTTGTTTACAATTACTACGTTTAGGCCCTGATGATCATGGATTTAGATTAGTATAATAATCATACTGTATTTAGTGAATGTTACTTAGGCAATGGAGTGCAACGCAGCAGGGATTAATAAAATAATTAAGACAGTATTTTAATATGAAAGTGCCTAATTGTCGTCTTTAGTGTTACTTCCATCTAGCATCAAAAGTTTCTATTAACACGAAAAAAATAATAAAGCGAAAAGTATTCTAAGGATTAAAAAAATGACGAAAACTTGTTATATTTTCACTGATGCATTTAAAAGGCAACAAAAAAAAATTAGTAACTCCACGAAGATTTGAACTTGCAGACTCACGAAATCTTAGCTAACGGTCTACCAACTACACGAGTTTCACTGCAATCAGATGGCATTGTAACGCGCAACACTCGTACTCCGCTTGAGAACTGTTATACAGTATACAGTGTTTGTGTTACAATATTCACTGTTTAAACATTCTGAACGATCTGTCTGTTTTAAATCTCGTTTATGAATCATTTTCTCAGAATATTTTAGTGATTAATAGTTGTGTTCCCCATTATAACTACTAGAAGAATATACGCAATCTTTTGAACAAGCCTGGCTGTCCCGAGCACTCACGGAAATACCCGATTCGAACTTGGTCTCTCAGATGCCGGCCACTTTCATGTTGACCCAGTGTACAACAGGAAATATTAACAGGGACGAAAGAATTAGTAGATCAGAATACAGGAGCTATAAAGAATGAAGAAAGGACAAATAATAATGAAGCAAGTGACAACAGACAGGATATGGAAAGAGTTAAGGTAAACATAGTGGGGAGATAGAATTAGTGAGACAAGAAACAGAACAAATAAAGAGGAAAATTAAGCAGTACGAAATAAATCAAAGAAAAAGGACATTGATATTCTTCGAATTAGAGGAAAAGGGACGTGAATTCGCAATAGAAACCTGGGAGGCAGTGTGCAGAGTACGCTACTATGCTACGAGATCTTCAAACTGGAGGTGAGAGCAGAAGACATTGAGGAGATACATTATGGAATTGGAATAGGACTATTGTGATAAGATTCTCAAACATAATAACCATAGAAAAAATATTAAAGAACTTACACAGGGTGCGAGGAACGTGAATGAGGGTTGGAAAAGACCTGAGCTACGAGATCAGCTGTAAAAGGAAGCTACTAGTCCCTTTCATGAAGGTGCCAAGAGCAAATGGACACTTTGCTAAATTAGATGAAGATAAATAAAACATCAATGGGAAAGTCAATGACGTAGAATTCTGTAAGAAAAATGAAGATCACCCAATATTCGGATTAAACACAAAGAAGTGAGAACAACAATATGAAAAAAAGGAGAGCATATCTGAAGAAATGGACACGAGGTCGTCAGGTACTAACGGACAAATTGATGAAATTACAATCATGAGGAAGAAGAATGATCAACAGGAAAACCATCGTTATCACAGAAATTGGAAAGTATGGAAAAGTGAGAAAATCATTGGCATAGATTAATACTGACCAGCCCAACTAAACGGAGATTAAGAGATCAGAATTCGAACTGCGACAAAAAACACAAGACAGGCGATGACAGTGAGCAGTTGTGTAACTATCATAACATTGACAAGGGACACACGGACGACGGAGTTAAGGCACTGAATTTGCAGAACAAGCACATCGTGCCAGTGGAAGTGAGACAGAACTAGGAAATGAAAAAGAATAACGAGGCGAAGAATATGCTGAGACCAACATTACATAAGAAGACAACGTAGGTGAAGAAAACAAGTGCAATGAAGTCTAGTGACATGAGCAAAAATTCAAATGATTCGGGAAGTGAATTAAATAGCTTAAAGGAAAAGAAGGTCAGTGTAGAGATGGGATGTGAAAGTGTTTTTGTGAGTGCAAGGGATGAAATGTGGAGAAGTGAAGAAAAGAAAAAAGAAGGCGAGTTTATAACAGTTACTGGTGAAGTTGATGATTTTGGTCCAGCAAAGGTTAAGGATATAGATGATTTTGTAAGTATAATAAATAATTAATTAGGAGAGTGTAGTACAAAGTTAAGTGAGATGATAGAGATAATGAAAATAAGCAAGGCAAGGATATGATGGAGAAGGCTAGCCAGGATAGCGAAGCATAGCATGGAGAAAATAAGTGAGATAAGAAAATGTACTGCACGTAAGAAACAGACATAATAACAATCCGATTGGACAAGTGTTAGCAACAAGTATTCTTAGAAACAAGAGTGTGTGCTATATAAGTGAACTGGAAATCAAGAAAGGAGTTGTAAAAGTGTCAATTTTGAATTAAATTAAGTCATTAGGTTTTAAAGGTCAGTTTAGATGGGGACAGAAGTAAGAGATTATAGAAAATAGTGAATGAAGAGGATATAATATGGGAATGTAAGTAAGAGGTATGAATCTAAATTGTAAGGGTGTCTGCAAAGATATATCTGTAATGGATGTATTTGTGGTACCAGACACAAAATTGTGAGGTCCACATTACATGGATGTAAATGTTGACATGAAATATATATGATATCATATTTGCCCTTTTATGATGTTTCTTGTACAGCCCTACTATTATCAAGGAGTGTTCTGGCCTGCTGATTTCAGAATATCTTTTTATTGACAAAGCATTTCTGTGTCATAGAAATGTGGCAACGCTGAGGAGTTCTCATGCTAACGTAAACCGAGTTCTATAGCGGAAAAGAGATGTCAAGAGCCGTTTTTCTGATCATTTAATTATGAAACATTTATGTAAAATTCAGCATATCCATGTGACGATAACACAACAGAATGTGGACGACAGACTCTGTTTGTACAAGTTGGAAGCTGTTCACAAGGGAGTCATGCCAGAAGTTTTGGGGCTGGATCCAGCTGCCGCGAACAGCAGAAGGTCCTGCTGGGGAGGACTGGTCCCACCCTCCATGTTGAGGTACGACTGGGGCCGCTGTCGGATGGGCGTCAGGTACGCGTGGCCTGCCTCATTCTGGTACGAGTGCCTGAGTAGGTGCTGCTCATCCTCCTGTGCTGGGTGCAGGTCCTCCTCGGCACTGTCTGCCAACAAATAATATGCCTGTGAGGAATCATGGCTAAAACAGAGTATGAAAAAATTAGAGATGGTCTGCTCATGTGAAAAGGATGGATCATGACAGATGACCAGAAGAAGAGAAGAAAGTAAGATCTTCAGGGAATCGTAGGATGCCACATGTTTCATAGTGGACAATTACATTTCATTCTTCACACAGAGGACAAATACCCGCCAGATTTTTAAATGACTGCGTCTCCTCCAGTTCAAAGTGGAGCAATGGTAGCAGCATAGGAAGACAGAAAACGTCATTGGTCTGTTAAAACTTTTGGCGGGTAGTTTCTTTCTGTATAAAAAATGAAATATAGGAGAGATTACTAGGCCAAGTCTTTGAAGTTGTTTGTCCAAATAGTCATGACCAGATCACAGCAGACTTCCAGGATAGATCAGTTGTGATATTGGTTCCTCATTTCCGATGGAAGTAATCTACTTTGTGAAACAGCTGAACTCTAAGATAGGTGTTCAGAAATCTGTGTATGATTTTTTTTTTTTGTTAACTTTATTTATACACACTTCAACATATGAAGGGTACACGGGAATAACGATCAAGGTCCATTTTAGAAAGTTTCGAGAAAAACTAATTTTAAAGTTTAAGCACTTAATACTTTGTTATGTGTGTATTTAATAGAAATTGACGTAGTGGAATGTCAAGAACGATGATTTCTTATTACTAGCTAGACCACATGATAGTACTTCCTTTCCGCTATAAGATTGCATTATTAACTCAATTTCGATTTTTGATGGACCTTGATCGTTTTTCCCGTGTACCCTTCATATGTGGTCATATCAAGTGTTGAGGATCTGTGGGTATACCAATACACCGTTTTTACTATTGTTGAATTCCTGTTTCTATTGTCATGTGTTACAGATGGCTTGCGTTTATGTAACTGATTTTAGATTTTTTATTAATGTTTATGTTATTGGTGATTGAGACGGCGATGAATCATGGTATGCAAATTTCCAATCCAGTATTTGCATTTGTGACTGACGGAAACCCTGGAGAACCCCAGTCAGATCAGTTGGCCATGGAATTTGAACGCGAGACCTGAATGCAAATCTCAACTGTTACCATCTGAGCCAACTTGCTTGGTCTGTGTATGACTTAACAAGACTTCTAATTGAGACATAATTCATTGGCACTTAGATTTTCAAAACTTTTAGAACATATTTGTTGTTTTTGACGCTCCTTGTCTCTATCAGTTCTGCTGAGAGGTTGTTTTCAAAATTTATATCAATAAAAAAACCATGTAAGGAGCACAAAAATTAGGAGTAGATAAAGAGATCTAGTACTGCTCTCAATAAATGGGCCAAAGCTGAAAAAAATGAATGTATGGAAGTTGGTGTATGATTTTGCTGATAGAAAAGCAAGATGGAAAACATTCAATTAACTTGTGGGACTCTTCATGAAGACTGATGGAATGTGATTGGCGCGAGTAGGAGTGAGTCCATCTTACATTTTGAAGCTTATTGTATAAATTACTTATGTAACAAACTGTTCTGCATTTATGAATTTTTTGTGCTTGCATGCATTTTTAAAGTACTTTAACCCATGATTACTTGCGCTTTGTTGCATAACGTGATCACTTGTGTTGTTATTAGGTACCTAACATCTGATATATTTTTAATACATATATCATAAAAATCATAATCCCCCTCGTGGGTACTCACCTTGACGTGGTGAGGGGGCTTAAACTTGTTGTTTAAGCTAACAAGTAACAAAGAGGTACTCACACAAGCTGCATTAACATCACTGCAGTCCCACAATATTTTTCACTATCTAAAGCTTATGATACATGGAGTCCCTCAGTGTAAAATTCTCCAGAGGTAAAATAGTCCCTCAATCGGATCTCTGGGTAGGGACTGCACTGAGAGATACCAAGAATCGAACTAAAGTACTTATTTGGAACACCAAAAGTCACACTGTCCAGTCAACAGAGCCAAGTTTAATATTGAAAAGAACCGTACACTGAGACAAAGAGGCAAATATAATACCAAAAGAATTGAAGTATGGTGTCAGTCCAATGCAGAAGCAAAATCCATTCTCTGTAATAAAAAAATGAGGCTAAAAAGAATAAATTCCATGTCTCATTGGGTAGCACATTTAAAGACCGAGAATTAAAACGAAAAGGCAACATTAACGAAAAAGATACAGACACACTAAAAATTGTACAATGGAACTCTAGGTCTTTAAGAATTTATTAAAGCAAGAAGTTCAAGACAAAAGCCTTCTATAATATGCATACAAGAATATTTTCAGATTAATGATATTTTACAAATTTTACAAATTTGCTGACTACAAATTTTTTTATCTGTTTCGTGAATATAGAGGGGTGGAGGTGTTGTCACCATGATCCACAACTGCATTCATGTAATTGAATGTAAACAACAATTTAAAGGCCAAATTGAATACATCAGGACAAAATTATTACTTCAGAATAACATTTCATTTTCACTTGTCAGTGTATATATATCTCCAGGCCTAAACCTAGCAATGGATGATATAGAACAATTGATCCCATCTGATCACAAGTTTATCATAGTTGCTGACTTTAACAGTAAACATTACATATGGAATAATGGACCTTCAAATCAATATGGAAACATAATCTGCAAATGGTTACATCATTTTAATTAAAGACAACAAAACAGCAACATATCAGTGTGGAAGTACTCTAGATCTCTCTTTCTGCTCATCTAACATATATAACTTCAAAAACTGGAGTGTTGGGGAAGATCTGCCAAGTGATCGTCTTCCTGTTTGTATTACATTTTCATTCTCTACAAATAACTTGCCAGATAACATGCTGCTTAAAACAAAATGGAAAATAAAGTCCTCAGACTGGTTTAAGTTCCATAAAGAAACTACAAAATTTAACAAATTTAATGATAAAACAACATTGTCTCAAAAAACTATTGATTCCAGAACTTCAGAAATTACTGATATCATCATTGCAGCAAAACAGTCTATTCCCACTATCAGACAACAATCTTGCAGATATCTACGTTGTCGGCAACATTAAGTATATTCCTTATTATATAATTTCTTAATTTGTATTTTCCATTAACAATTTAAATCCACCAGTTTCCCGTAACACAATACATGTCAGAAAAGATTGGTTGCCATCTAGCGCCGAAGAATTGAACTGATATATACACAACCCTTCAGTGTTTCTGATTTACGCCACTTGAATGGCAAACTCGCCAAGGCTGGGTGTCAGCGCCATGGTGTGACTGTAACGCAGCAAACGTGTATTATTCTTCACTCCCCAAGTATGGCTTCTAAATTTACTAGTGATGTATTCTCCTACGATTGCGACTGTGTTATAGAGAGTTTTTTAAACCCTTCAGGCATGCGTACATTTAATGACAAAGAGTAATATTGTTCACAGTTTTATTCTACTCGCACTGTCCTTCATCACTGTATTCACTTGTTAGCATGAAACTGAGAATAAATGAAAGAAAAATAATGCAAGAGGGTTGGAAGAAGTAACGGTACAAGAGGTCAGTAACCTGCCCGGGTTCTTGACAATAAGCACAGAATAGTGACATGGTTAGAGAAGCTTCACCCCCAATGCCTGACAAAGAATAGCGAAAGTCTTCCAAATCATTGCATGTAGAGTCTCACAAAAAATTATGTCATGCTTCGTACAGTATTATCGCAAAATTAAAAATAGTTTGAAAGAATTTAGCAACAGTTACGCTTAAAATTATCCGTTTTAGTCAGGTTTTTTTTTTTTTTACCTAAATAGTGCCTAAAAATGATTCCGTTTTTGCGTTAGGCAGTTTTCCGTTTTGAAGTATTATTTTACATAGGAAATCATTCCGTTCCCAAATTTATTTTTCTTTTGTGCAGGTTTCCTTTTTATAGAGGGTACGTTTTAGCAAGGTTTTACTGTAGAAAACTTCTCTCTTAACCGAGTCATATACCTTTTTGAAATCTACTGTATGAATAACTGATGTACTGTACCTTTATAATCCTATTTTTTCTCCATTATCTGTCGAATACAAAAAATTTGATCAATAGCATAGTCGATCTATTATGCCTAAAACCACACTGATGATCCCCAATAATTTCATCTACGTACGGAGTTAATGTTCTCAAAGAATATTGGACAAAATTTTGTACGACGTCAACAAATTCCTTGTGATATTCCTTGAAAGTTACCACAGTTAGTCTTGTCCCCCTTCTTAAAAATGGGTACAATTATGGACTCCTTCCATTGTTCTGGTAAAACTTCCTTTTCCCAAATAGCAAATACAAGTTTATAAACTTCACTAGATAATGCGCTTCCACCCTCTTGTATCAATTCTGCTGGAATTTGATCGATACCTGGAGACTTGTATTTTTTCAAATTTTCTACCGCAATTTCGACTTCTGAAAGTGTGTGTTCGGGTATAAATGGCTCAGCAGTTTGTATTTCAATTTTGTCCCGATCATTTCTATTTGGCCTATGTACATTTAGTAGTTGCCGAAAATAGTTTTTCCGTCTGTTCAGGATTGAATGGGAGTATGCAAGCAAGTCACCATTAGACGAGACAAATGCCATTACGAAATATGAAGTCGAACTAAATAATAACTTACCATACCAGTAGCTATTGTTACGGATGGGTGCTGGGTCAATGCATTAAAATCTTTGTATTATTTTTTAATCAGTACACAATTCGCGAAAAAAAAAAAAAAAATTCTTTTCTTTAAAGCCCGAACCTGACAAGCATAAGTAAATTTCAACCCGAGTCCGGCCTGGCCCATGCAGAGCAGTCTGGAAAGAGAACGGAAAATTCTGAAGGATCAGATTATATCTAGTAGAGGGAATTGGCCATTCACCTACAGTAACTTCATATCAAACATACAAATGCTTTCTCGAGATTTATTAAATCGACAGTCTTTGACAAATTACAGCAATACTGGGAGTCATATCAGATGCAAATGTAATGAACAGGAAGACACATTTCTAGAAAATTAAACTTGAAGAATTACTATTACTTGCAATTATCAAATAAAACAATTTATAACAAATGGAACTCCTAAGTAGGATATTGTAAATATCTTGTATTTTTATTTGAAGTGTGCAAAATTAGCGTTTTAATGTTAAAAACACACTTGTATATAAGTATTGTATACGTACCTATATATTAATAACTGATGTAGGCCTAAACATGTTATAGTTTTACTTTTACTTTATGGGATTAGATATAAAAAGTAACACCTAATTTATATTCGTAAATAATAGAAAGAAAAAAAATAGACAGTATCAACATGAAATTAATAAATTACCGCCATATTCGAAAGTGAATAAAACTTAACAAACATTTATGGTGAGTTGGTCAGAACATACAGCTAAAAGAAAACTGAAACATGTGAATTAAAAAAAAAAAGAGAAAAGTGCACAGTGTGTGATTAACATTGCAAACATTACGACCGTACTCACTTATTATATCCCTGGGATTGGTGAAGTACGTCCTGTTGTGAACAATGCGTGGGTTCAGATCCAGGTACTCCA
This sequence comes from Periplaneta americana, assembly GCF_040183065.1. Lineage (NCBI taxonomy): Eukaryota > Metazoa > Arthropoda > Insecta > Blattodea > Blattidae > Periplaneta > Periplaneta americana. The sequence goes on along the minus strand of NC_091129.1, from coordinate 169,959,597 downwards.
CTCCGTCTTCCAACATCTGCTCGAAGTTTACAGTGAGCTCTTTGAAGGATGGTCGCTCACTTGGGTCTTCGTCCCAGCAGCTCCTCATCACCCTGTACCTGAAATATAAGACGTTTCATTGCATGTAAGTAAACATGTATGATTAAAAGCAGATTTCTGACGTGTTTATTCATCGAGAGAATACATACATCAAGTTACAGAATGCCTGTGGTAGTACAGTTAAAATGAAGCAATAAAGAAAGTAGGATGTTGCCCATAAACATTGACTAAAACTTGCTTGGTTTCTGCAGATTCCTTTGTAAAAATAAAATGGACTATGTTCACTGAGCTACAACACATTCTGCACATGTAACAAACTGCTCCCAGCAACAATCTCCCTCTGATCCACACCCTCCCACTTTGAGACATGGTGTCTCAACATTTCTTAATAAGTTTCAGTACATATTATTACAGTAATTAATAAGAAATTTAAGAATGGAGGAAAAAACAAACATTTTTTCAACCTCGCATCATCATCATCTCCTTATTTGATGTCTGGAATTCATGAAAAAAAATTTTCGACCATTTACGAGAAGGCCGTATTTTGTTGCTGTGTGATTTGACATGGAATGACTCAATAGCAGGCATCGAACATATTATAAAGTTAACACTGGAGATCTGGACCAAATGCATAAAACTAGGGAGAATACCTAACAGCTGGAGAAGGTCCCAGATCAGAGTTATACACTATCAGTACCTTCAGTGCACATCACAAGATACATGGTAATCATAAATAATTAGAAAAACAAAGAAGCAGAGAAAGGAAATAGAAACTGGACGAGGAACACGAAGAAAATAGTAGAGAAAGGACAATTGGCACAAGATGGATAAATAAAATGATCAACATGGTTTATACAGAATTTATGTGTTATTGTCTTACAGCTGGATGGAACAGTTTTCTGGCTTTTCCATTCGGTAACCGGCCTTCAGCAGATGGAAGAGGTTGTGAACTGCAACTCCAGGGTAGGGCGACGCCCCCAGTGTCACCAGCTCCCACATGAGCACACCGAAGCTCCACACATCTGACTTGCTGGTGTACATGTGGTCTGCCAGCGACTCCAGGGCCATCCACTTGACTGGCACTGCAACAAAGAAGGAAATAATTCAATTATTGTCATTTATGTCCCTCTCGTTTCCATTTTCAAGCATGGAAACAGTTTTTCACAGTGTTTATATTTATGTTCTTTGAAGAGGAATCAATGGCATTAAGGAGATGTTCGTCTAGTTCTGTTGTAAATAGTTTCCAATCCGCTTTCTTAAAATTTCAAGTGTTTTGTTATTGTAGGGTTCTTTTCTTCGGTTTTGGTGAAGATGGATAGAAGCAATGATGACTCTATGGCCAGATCCAGGGTCTTCAATTATCTTTTTCTTGGTTTCGTGATGGATATCTGAAGTTACCAGTAATAAGTCTGTATTTGTGCCAGAACCAGAATAATGTATGAAAGTAAGGGGAATCTTTCTTACAAGTTCTGCGGTTGTAGTATTTAGGAGGTCCATGATCATTTCTCCAGGTTGGTTTACATTATTGTAGCCTCAAAGTTACCAATTATGATAGTTTTAGGTTGTATATCAAACAAAGTTAGATCAAGGGGATTATTAGGTGGGTTGTAGGCACTGTAGATTTTGAAATGTTGTTGATTTTTCCATACTTCAATTCTTATTAGTTCTAATCTGTCTTGATTATCCATTTCTTTTATAATTTGGAAATTTGTAATTTCTTTGATATGCCTGCGAGAATTCCACTACTGATCTGTCTACCTTGGGGTAAGAGTTTCATATTAAAACTTTTAAAAACAAAATATTTTAATTGGTCGGCATTAAGGTTCGCTTCTTGAATAATGAAGATATCTACATTATTATCTGAAAGTATACTGGCTAGTTCAGTCTTCTTAGCTGATGTTATACCGCCAGCATTCCATTGTAAGATGTTTAGTTGATTATGTACCATTAAAGTAGTTCCCGCCCGGAGGGGGGACTATTTTACCTCCAGATAATTTTATCTTAATGGTACTCATTTCAATTGGAGTGATTAAATGGGCAAGTTGTAGCCGATTTAAGTGAACACCATATTTTAACGTTTTGGAGGCTACTTCATTCACACACAACCCCCAGAATGTCTGGAGGACCCACCTGCTGTTGGTCGATGGGTCTACTAGACCTAGTTGGGAGATCTTGTTGATCACCAGCTTTCCCTCCTTAAGCCACTGGAGGACGATTTTAGTGCCATAGCAGGTCAGCACTAGGAACAGAAAAGTAGAAAGAGGAGGAAGGAAAGGGAAATGAACCCCTAGGCCTCGAATGCTCTAATGCCGTCGGGGTCGAAGAAAGTAAGAGTTCAGTCAGAGGACTGGATAGGAACGGGTAAAGAGAGAATTAGGTATTGAATAGAGAAAAATTATACAAATTCGGTCATTAACTCATCAAGCTGACCAGTGCTAATTGATGAGTAGCCCCTCCCTTTAGTTCAGCTTGTAAAATTATGCTTACTAACAGCTGCACCACGGGAAGGTAGGGATGGGACATTGGGTATTTGTCCAGGTTGGTTCCTTAAAGCCTTCAGTGGGAAGGATTAATGGCTCTCCCCCCTGTATTCGACAAATACTCTTTTGCAGCAATATATATATTACTGGTCAAAAGTTTTCGATCACCCATCACAACTATGGATTTGTAGTTACAACAGGGATTTCGTTTTGAATATTCTATCATATCATAATGCTAGAGAGAGAAAATATTTATTTTGTTGGTCTATTTAGTTTTTCCGATGTGTTTGTACATTGAAATAAAGTATATAGTTGTTTTCATAGCTGATCGGAAACTTTTGACCGGTAATGTGTGTGTGTGTGTGTGTGTGTGTGTCTATATATATATATATATAAAGAATAACTGGTAATTTGCAATATAATTTTGCACTGAATAGTATTTCACTAATATTTTGAGCAAAGGGTGATAACTACTCGTGAACTGCACATTCAGAATTACAGAAAAGACATGTTGTTAAGTATTAGTGCCAAACTTTTTTTTAACATTACGATGCCTGATACTTGCCACGGCCTTTACTTCTCTTGAGATAGGCATCATCCTCGTACACGTCCCTTGTGAGGCCGAAGTCAGAGATTTTGCAGACCTTGCCTGCAGCCACCAGCACGTTCCTGGCAGCCAGGTCCCGGTGGACGAGCTGTGAAGAGCAGAGATTGAAAACTGTTAAGAATAACCAGAGGACCAACATATCTGATGCCATATGAGCATGATTTGGTATGTTGGGATTGTTGTTGTTTAGCCAACTGTTCGAAGACAGGTCTGAACCTCACAAGTGATACTAACAAGGCAACTAGGCCAGGAGATAATGGGGTAGGGTGGCCAGTTCCTTTCGCCCTCCAGTGCATACATCGCTACCTGAACCATGGGCTTGCCGAAAACACACAACTTAATTTGTAAGATTCATTCTCTTGGTTAAAATGTCACTGTCGAAAAACAGCTACATGCATTTCCTAATTATGTCAGGTGAAGAATACAATGCGTGCAGTTCTGCGTTGTGTAACTTTCTCCATTCTCCCGAACTTCATCCCTCTTAGCCACAAATATTTTCCTAAGAACCTTATTCTCCAACACCCTAAATCTCTGTTCCTCTCTCAAAGTGGGAGTCCAAGTTTCACAACCATACAGAGCAACCGGTAATATAACTGTTTTATAAATTCTAACTTTCAGATTTTTTGACAGCAGACTACATGACAAAAGCTTCAACAGGCATTTCCCATATTTATTCTGCGTCTAATTTCCTCCCAAGTGTCATTTATATTTGTTACTGTTGCCCCAAGATATTTGAATTTTTCCACCTCTTCGAAGGTTTGCAAAGCAGCAATGCAGGACCCAATCAATCATTCAAAATACCAGAACTCTGAAATGCCAATATTAAAAAATGTTTGAAAACAGAAGTACTGTAGTTTTGAATATTGTTTTTATATATAAGTGCAATGTATGAAAAATTAACAACCTTTAATGTTATAACTAATAAAAAAAATGTTTAAAATATAAGATTCCATTTAGATTCCAGTTTCAAAGTTTGTAAGAACAATCTTAAAACTTCAAACAAGAAACAGGATTTTTATACATCTTGATTACACAACTTTTAACGTTATATATTATGATGATCACCTTCACGTGTTAAATGTAAACTAAGTTTGTAAATACCTAGTTGACCACTTCTGAAGATGGCTACTACTGAGCTGAAACTAGTTTACATTTAACACGTTAAAGTGATCATCATAATATTGTGACTTTTATTTCACACAACAATGTTGCTTTTATTCACAACAATAATGACTTTCTATAACTGAATTTAAACACTCCCGTCAACAATGGCTATTCCACTCCACACAGCAACACAGTATTCGTTATTGCACTCCACAGACGACAATGACAATTCACTTGGATTATTGAGAACAACAATGTACTGCTAATCTCAACTAATGTTCACAAAGCACAATTTACAACACAAAACTGTCAGTTCTCAGTTCGTTTGCCTTGGCTAGTTCTTCTAGCTCATTCACTCAAGTTCACAGTATATCGAACCCAAGACTTGCAGAGACAGTCCATTGCACTCGAACTCACGACTTCCAACTGTGTTGCTTCCGCCTGGACGCTGCTCAAGTTCACTCGCGTGTCGAACCCTAGACTCCTGGGCGCTGCTGATTCACAAGCTGAACTCGCTATCCAATACTAACAACTACTGGCCCTCTTCGAAGGTTGCTCGCTTTCTATTAGTTAAACCACGCTTTCCAGAAACTACGATTTCGCGAACAATCTCGTTACAGCAACCGATTCGCGTGGCTTTTCGAAACTTCCAGCTTCCCCCTCTTGCTTCGCGCCGGCCAGTCTTCCTTTACGTCTGTTGCAGTCGGTTTTCTTCCCCTCTCGGCATGCAGACGTCCCCTCCAGACCTGCACGGCTGCAGCCTCCTTACCCTTTCGCCGCACCGCCTGTGTTCTCGCACGTCCTGCCTTATGTGGGATGCGTGATCGACTCCCGGCTGTCACAATATATTCCTAAGGATTTTTTTTTTTTTTTTTTAATTTTCAGTCCTATTTCCTAACAGATTTTGTGGTTTTTGAACCAGTAACCTAAACTGTCAGCTTTCTCAAATCTAGTTATGTTTCACATCAAATTGAAGCCTCTTAAAATCTCAGCACATGTTTTTTTTTTTAATTTTGTTTTAATATCTCAATTACTGTCTGAGAAAATCATATTTGTGCGTACTTACAAATGTAAAAATTTGTAGGCTCTTTACATTTTTGAACTCTGATAAAACAAAAACTACATAAGTGAAAAACAAACATTTGGATTTAAGACTCTCTCTTAGTGTATTAAACAAGTGCACAAAATCAAATAAAATAAATGATAAGGTAATTTGCATTGGATCACTTGACATAAATAAAAGAGCACATGAATCAGAAAGGCAGAGAGTCCTTAATTAACGAAACAAATACAATGGCAGGATTATGACGAGTAACTGACCTTGATGTCACTGAGATAAGCCATGCCTTTGGAGATTTGCCAAGCGAAGGACAATATGTCTCTGGGACTGGCAGGTGTGGCAGCACGAGCTGGTGTGGCAGTAGGTGTGGTGCTGAAGGAGCAGGGCATCTGTCCGTCCGACTCCAAGTGCCGGCTCTTGCGCAGGTAGTTCCTGAAACACACGACTGTACTGAATACTCATACCACTTCTGAGTAACAATTATGTACAGTCACCCAGTGAACTTGAACCCCGTGGTATGTGGTCATTAGTTGCTGGTGGTAGTGCTATGTACTGTGGGCTCGTGAGACAAGGGTTGAGGGACCTGGGGCCTATGCGAAAAGGTAAAAGGATTATATAGGCTGTAGGGGAGTTCGCTGGGGAATCTGTAGTGTGGGGGCCTTAGGACATGCTCACTATTCAATCCTGGGTTTATGTGCGAGTTCGTGTCTCTTCCATCAAGGGGAACTGATATACATATAGACAAACTGTCAAATTATTAAGAACTTCCATTAATGTCAAGAAATATAAGAAAGGGAGGCCTTCAAATTCTAATAGATTTATATCTTAATATTTGCATGTGGTTATATTTAGACAAATTAAATTTAAATTTTGAGAAATCATGATGTGTGTATTAGTTGTGTTAGACGAAAATAAAAGTTTGACAGTGTATCCATTTAAGTTTCCAAGCAGCTTTATTATACTTTAAGTCCATACCAAATGAAGAGTAATTACAACACGATGGAAACGCACAAAAGAACCTTATGGTGATGGTGCATGGCATTTATAATCAACATTTTCAGGGAAAGTAAATTCATTAGTTGGTGGCATCATGATAGTCATCATGAAGTGGGGTTGGGGATGTTCTTGATAAAAGCCCCAACATTTCTAATGTAAGAATTACCGGTATATCCAGACATTTGAGATGGGCAAGGCATGTAGCATGTATGGGTAAATCCAGAAATGCATATAGAGTGTTAGTTGGGAGGCTGGAGGGAAAAAGACCTTTGGGGAGGTCGAGACTTAGATGGGAGGATAAAATGGATTTGAGGAAGGTGGGATGTGATGAGAGAGACTGGATTAATTTTGCACAGGATAGGGACCGATGGAGGGCAGCAATGAACCTCTGGGTTCCTTAAAAGCCATTATTAAGTAAGTAAGAATTATATTCTTTAAGTGATTAGTCTTGCTTGCATTCCAAAACAGTAGGCTTGAATGTGTCTGCAGTTCCCTGAATTCTCTGACTTAAAACTTGTCTTACACTTTAGCTGTTGTTACTAAACATTTCTTCATTCTTGATTACACTCTTTTAACACTTACATCTCACTGAAGAACTGTTAAGTTATTTAAGTAAACAACTATTTCACTGTGTTAATGTTGGTATTTTACCTAAATTGACTAGTTTCGGTGTGGTGTGCATCATCTTCTGAATTCTAGTGAACATGGCTGTAATCATAATTTGTTTTGTCTGCTGTTGCGATGATGCAGTGAATCACCCTGTACGATGGGGTTAGTCTTCACTGTTCTGTATTGTATTTCCATTTAACTTCTCTAATTTATCTATTGACGATGTGTAGTCTGTCTCTGTGGCATCCTACTGCTTTCCTTCTAAAGGCAAACTGTTTATTGTATATTAACCTTTTCCAAATCAATTTGGTCAGAATCTTCAAATTCAGCAAGTTTTATGCCTGAGATAACATATTGAAGCACAGTAACAGAAAAAAAATGCCTTAGTCTTAAACCATTAAAGCTGTTACATTATTGTATGACTTGAGGCTTTCCCGGCGTTTGATGTAGAATAACTCTTCTCGGGTTCTCAGCCAGGTGAGTTGGAGATTAGCTTCCAAGCTTTCGACGGCTAGCTCTGCCATCTTCTTCAGGGACTGAAGCTAATCTCCAACTCACCTGGCTAAGAACCCGAGAAGAGTTATTCTGTTACATTATTATTCATTAGTAATTCATTATTAAAACTTAAAAAGCACGGACATTAATGGTATTTGAAATTCAAAATGGAAAGATATAGTTGCAAAGGTTCTGTTAATAATAAAACTATTGTTTTTTTTTTTCATGCTAAGAAGAGTCACTCATTTTGATTTCCAAAAGCTCTCCACGTCTTCACACATTGTACTACATGCAACCCACATCAGTTACTGTACCAGTGATCATGCACAACTATTACTGAAAATACATCTACTTTTAACTGAAGCAGAGGAAGACAGAGGTTTAAATTTATTTTCTTTGTTGTCACATTTCTAATTAATAAAAAGTGTTGTAGATGTTTCTACAAGACGGCATTCATACAAAACAAATGGGAAAAGAATGAAAGAAAAAAAATGTTGACCATCTACGAGGAGCAGTCAGAATATAATGCCTCCTATTTTTCTCTCTTTCGATTTATAAGAAAATTAAATAAACAAGCATAACAGCCACAGCATTCACGATTAATGGGTCACTTTTCAATATAATCTCTATCATTTTCCACAGTTTTTGTCCACCTTGAAACAAGAGCATGTATTCCAGTGAGGTAAAAATCACGGTCCTTCTTCCTCAGCCATTTCCTAGCCAATTTTCGCAATCTAGCCAGTGGCTATTGACTGATGTGTGATCTTGCATTGTCATGCCAAAGAAGAATATCCAGCATAGCTTTTGATGGGTAAAATCGTTGAAGACTTGCTTTGAGCTTCTTGAGGGTTTCGACATATTGGACAGAATTTATTGTGCACCCCTGCTCCAAAAATCAACCAGAATCACACCCTCCCCATTGCAAAAGACTGTCGCCATAACTTTCCCTGCAGATCGCACAGTTTTGAATATCTCCTTCTTCAGCGACATTGTGTGATGCCATTCCATCGACTGCCTCCTGGACTCAGGTTCAAAAAAATGAACCCAAGTCTCATCTTCAGTCACAATTTTCGCCAAGAACTCCTGCCCCTCTACAGTGAAGTGCTGCAACAGATCGGAGGCTGTGGTTTTCCTTGTCTCTTTTTTTTTTCTGGTCTGTCAACATTTTTGGTAGCCAATGTGCACAAACTTTAAAGTAGCCCAGTTATCAATAATGGCCATCATGCTGCCTTTACCAATGCAGAGCATGCGACACAACTCATCTGTTATTGCCTGGCAGTCATCATGAATGATCTTGTCGACTCGCTGAATGTTGCGTGGAGTCACTGTAGGCGCCAGCCAAAAGTGTTTCCCCTTCAGCTTCTACACAGTGGCGAACCCATCGTCTAACAATGCTGACTTCCACTGCTGCATCTCCATAAACTTCTTCAGTCTTTCATGAATGCAATGGGTGTTTCATCTTTTGCATTCAGGAATTCTACCACATCACGCTGTCTTAGATGTACTGATATAGTGCTGCCATCTGTTGACTTAGGAAGCTGTTACTGGAGTGGACTGTAGAAGAGGGTTTCAGGAATCGCGCCAAATTCAAATGTTTCATATTATCAACACATTTTAAGAAGAAAAAAATAGGAGGCAATACTCTCTGATTAACTGTCGTTTTTTACAAATACATAAATACGGGATTTGTGGTGATCCACACCCGATAAATAATAATAATAATAATAATAATAATAATAATAATAATAATAATTATAATAATCATCATGATGACAACAATAGCAACAGTAATAATAACAATAATAATAGTAATAATAATAACAATAACAACAACAGTAACAATAATAACTTTCGGGAGGCCAGTCAGAAGCAGTAATTGTACTGAAGCTAGTAAGAGGTGACAGCAGAACCCCAGATCTAATGAAAGTCAAGGACGACAGTTAGGGCCCCAGCATAGTTCAGTCAGCTGAGGTGCTTGCCTGCTGATCCGGAGTTGCGCTCGGGCGTGGGTTCGACCCTCTTGGGCTGATTACTTAGTTGGGTTTTCTCCGAGGTTTTCCCCAACTGTAAGGCAAATGTCAGGTAAGGCGAATCCTCTTCCTCATCTCGCCAAATACCATCTCGCTATCACTAAATCCATCGATGCTAAATAACCTAGTAGTTGATACAGCGTCGTTAAATAACTAACTAAAAAAACGACACTTCAGATATGGACAGAGTGAGCCAGAATTGAAATACTTCCAGAATCCTATATATTTCAGTTTTTGTATCATTTTCTCAGCTTATTTTAATATGATACCTAAAGTCAAGTGTACAAGTGTATCTTTCTGCTGTCTTACTCGTGTAAGGCAACTAACAGGTACATTACGATCAGTCAGAAGTGTCGGTGGTCTGCTTCGCTAATTGCATTTATTTATCCACAGCATAATTCCTCACATGGCAGGATCCTTTTAAAACTGTCAGATCACATGGGGAGCAGGTTGGGGCTACCTGAGGGAGCCATGCTCTGCGAACTCGATGATGAGGTAGAGCGGGGCACCAGGTGTGGTGCAGGCACCTAGCAGCCGGATTACATTGGGGTGCGCCACCTCCTTCAGCAGCTGGTACTCGCTCAACAGGTCTCCCAGCTCTGCCGCACATGCGCCCTCCTTCAATGTCTTCACTGCCACAGTTGTGCATCCTGCACGTGTACGATAAAGCATTAAAGTTATTGACAACTACCAGTATGTGTTTGGAAGGGATTCCAAAATGCTGGAAGAAAGTTGGCTTGATTACAAGGAATAACTCGTAACTTTATACTGTGTGATGAAAATTAATTTGTTCCAAATTGGAATTTTCAGAGATAGAGAGGGAGGGGGATGGGGTGAAGGGGAGGGAGAGAGGCAGAGAAGGGAGGGGATGTGGGAGGAGGATGGGATGAAGGGGAGGGAGAGAGGCAGAGAAGGGAGGGGATGTGGAAGAAGGATGGGGTGAAGGGGAGGGAGAGAGGCAGAGAAGAGAGGGGATGTGGGAGGAGGATGGGATGAAGGGGAGGGAGAGAAGCAGAGAAGGGAGGGGATGTGGGAGGAGTATGGGATGAAGGGGAGGGAAGGAGGCAGAGAAGGGAGGGGGTGTGGGAGGAGGATGGGATGAAGGGGAGGGAGAGAGGCAGAGAAGAGAGGGGATGTGGGAGGAGGATGGGGTGAAGGGGAGGGAGGGAGGCAGAGAAGGGAGGGGATGTGGGAGGAGTATGGGATGAAGGGGAGGGAGGGAGGCAGAGAAGGGAGGGGATGTGGGAGGAGGATGGAATGAAGGGGAGGGAGGGAGGCAGAGAAGGGTGGGAATGTGGGAGGAGAATGGGATGAAGGGGAGGGAGAGAAGCAGAGAAGGGAGGGATGTGGGAGGAGGATGGGGTGAAGGGGAGGGAGAGAGGCAGAGAAGGGAGGGGATGTGGGAGGAGGATGGGATGAAGGGGAGGGAGAGAGGCAGAGAAGGGAGGGGATGTGGGAGGAGGATGGGATGAAGGGGAGGGAGAGAGGCAGAGAAAGGAGGGGATGTGGGAGGAGGATGGGATGAAGGGGAGGGAGAGATGCAGAGAAGGGAGGGGATGTGGGAGGGGGATGGGGATGGGGTGAAGGGGAGGGAGAGATGCAGAGAAGGGAGGGGATGTGGGAGGAGGATGGGGTGAAGGGGAGGGAGAGATACTGTTTTTTTATACTTTTAGCTTCCCAATATTTAATAACAGAATCTGAACATCTGCACGACAACTAAGAGGGTCAGTTACATTGACATTTAAAAAAAAGTATACAGTAAGTATACTGTATACAAGATACATAATAAATTTCAGTTTACAAAGACATAAAAAAACAGAATGACTAACTAGATTAAATAAAAACAAGATGCATAATGAGATTACATGGAACAAAGTTATCTTCTGAAGTGATTTATCAGGAGAGCGATTGATTCTTTAAGAGCTAAGAGACTTCATCTTAGTTATTCTGTATATTTGTTATTAATATTGTTAGGGGAAAAATTATGTGCAACAGTAATGAAGGCAGGTATTCTATTTCATGGCTTTAATGTAAAAAATGGAAAGGCATGGACTGAAGCAAAATAGTTTTTACTCTGGTTTGAAACATTCATAATTTAAATTTTTAATATCTCCAGACATCTTGTTGTGAGAAATAATAGTGTGACAGTTGTTGGCAGCTCTAGTATTATGGTCATGAATTTCAGAGTTCCTTTTAAAATAATTAAGATGTTTATGAATGAAGCAAACTGTTTCTAGAATGTAGATGCAGGGGAGTGGTAAAATATTTAATTCTTGAAAAGTTTCTTTGCTTGGAGTGCATATAGGGACTTGTTTTTATTATTTTTACATTTTCTTTTGAAGTTTAAATATTTTTATAACTTCAAAGGACATGCCCCAGAGCATTGCTGCGTATGAAAGAATGGAATGTACATGAGCATAGCAGACTACTTTTAAAGTTGGAAGAGAGATGCTTTTTGTAAGAATTCTGAAAGCATAACATAATTTGCACAGTTTTCCAGACGAATCCAGGACAAATTGTAATCAATCCATTCTCCTAAAACTTTTGTGCACTCAACTTAGTTCATATTCTGACTGTCAATACATATTTGCAAGTTTTTATAAGTTTCATTTCGATTAAAATGGATAAACACTGTTTTGTCGATATTTAGATTAAGTCTGTTATGTATTAGTCACTTTTTAATTGATTATTAGCTTCATTTATATTATTCTGTAGGCTATTCTCATTTCTACTTCTGAAAATCATATTTGTGTCATCTGCAAAGAGCACTGTTTCTGAGTGGGATATATTTATTGGAAAGTCATTAATATATGCAGAAATAATATTTAACCAAGTACTGAGCCTTGGGGAAGACCGGTTTTGATAAAAGCTGGGTTTGAGTTAGGCTCAACTTACACGGCCGAGAACTTTGCAATTATTTTGCAGTTATGTGTGGTTGTGCTGTGAGTTGTCAGGAATTAGTATTGAATTATATGGAAACAGATGATGCTAACTCACATGGACCACAGATCGAAGTCATTGTCGATCTCTGTGGTCATGAGACTTCAGTATCACCCCCAGCATAACTCCAGAATTGTCACTGTCGGTGGTCGAGTGCAATCCACACATGTGACAAGGCGACTACATGCCAACCAACCACCGTCGACACCATATCCATGGAAACGATAGATGCTTTTACACCGTATCCTTGGAAAGGATAGATGCTTTCTTGGCAAATAGCAAGCTTGCGGTGTGGTTGTCTGTGGTCAATATGGACTTCAAGCGACCACGAAAAAGATGTTTGTGTGTGGTAGGTTTCACCAATGGCACAACCATATACAAACTGCAAAATAATCGCAAAGTTGTCGGCCGTGTGAGTTGAGCCTTAATTGAATCTATTTGGACAATTTGTTTTGGATTACTTAAGTAGGATATAATGGTTTAAGTTATTACCCAGATTCTAAACTTTTATTGAAACTACATAGGAACATTCAGCAGATTCATAATGACGTTTTCTTTACATTATAATTCTGTATGCCACGCATCCTTTATTCATGTTTAGTCAATATTTATTCTTTCTGAGGCTGCCCCTCGGTATGGGCAAATTCCGCCTTGCAGAATTTTAATAACGTTTTGGGGATCATTACATAGCTTACTTCAAATTTAAATGTTTTAATTGCAAGCCAATAAGGATGAATTATTACATTTCCATTATTCCATAGTGTGCTCCAGCGTTATACAGCAAACTGGTGCGACTTGAAGGCCACTTGGCTAGTCCAGACAACAGACCAAGTGGACCCAACAGAGTGATTCTGCAGTTACGAAATGCTGCAGGTGTCTACAGTAGCTCCTGGACACTATGGGAGACCCGAAAGCTTACTTCTGAAGAAGGTATTATTTTTAGTATATTTGACTTTTGCTGGGAAATTACGTGCAGCATGCAATTACCAGAGATGCCGCCAATGTCCAGCGCACGGGCTCGCAGCACTCGGCCAAACTCGCCCTCGCCAAGTGTCTGCTCAATGATGAGTCTGCTGCGGGGGAACTCCCACTTGGGGTCTGGCTGCGGACAACAAGAACAAGGCTATGCAGTAGCTTGTGTCTACGTCACCATCAATAAACATGAAATGAATAACATACAAACATGTGGCATTGGAAATAATAAAAGAAGGTTGACTGCAATACGTTGATGTAACATTTTGAAGTGAGTAAGAAAGTGAGTAAGATTCCTTTTAATATAAAGTTCCTACAGTTAAATATTAATTACGATTAAAAATTATTAAGTCACTTCCTGTTAAAACAAATATATGCATGAAACATACTGATTAACAAACCAAAATGAATACTAGTAATGATATTCCTAAAATATGTATGATATGGTAACATATTATGAAACATTGTAAAATGCAATTTAATTAAGTAAATTATTGGATGAAGTAGTGTAATTAATCAGTAAATATTAAGAGACACTGAGGAATGTAATAGGAGCTTATAAACAAATTGTACGCACGTCCATGCAAGAGCATGTGTGGCCCTTCTCATGAGGCTTGCAGATTCTTAAAAACTAAAACAGTAAAGGAAAGGAAGAAAAGTTTTGTTTGAAAAGGAAATTTCAACTCCAGAGGATTCAAGTAATGAATGTTATCTTCTCTAACAAAAAAAAAAATGACAATTTGTCACTATTTCATCATTCTTAACGCAATTCTGCATTAAATAATTTGTACAGATGATTCGGTTTGATATTTATAATTTATTGTATTCAGCGTGATTCACCAAGTTTTACCGCCACTAGAGCATTTTCCTGAAGTGGTTTGGCACATAGCTTTCTAATAAAAATTTTTCCTATCTCACATAATTCAGGAATAATAATTGATTTTATAAACTTGTTGGTGTGATTAGAACTCTCAAATGTCTGTGCATGCACTTACTTTGCAATGCATCGAGAGTCATTTGTCTCATGTTCAGCTGATGGTCATACATTGTGGAGTTAGAGCTTGTTAGTTGTCTCAATATGCACTAAGGAATATGCTGATATGGTGTGTGAGGGAAATGCAACAGCTGCTGATGCCGTTAGGATTCCCAATTCCAAGACTATTAGCGAAACATTTAACACATTAAGGCAAACTGGTTCACTATCCAGTGTTCGTAATCCAGTGTAAAAGACATCAACAACATGATGTAGCAGAAGAAGAAAACATTCTCAGCGCTGTACAATGCAGTCTTCGAACTTCAACAAGATGTGTAGCTCAGCGAATTGGTGTTACTCAGTCGAAGATATGGAGGGCACTCCATTTAAATGAACTGTATCTGTATCATCTTCAAGAACATTTAGAGCCAAAACATCATGCCCATCGCGTCGATTTCTGCACCTGGTTAAACGGAAATGGCAGAGAGTTTTACCACTGCATTATGTTCCCTGATGAGTCACAATTCACACAGGATGACATTAATCACTTACATGTGTCAATAGGAAGAAATTGACTATTTGGAGAGTAGAAGAGTTATTAGTTTAACAGGCTGTCGGGATTGCATGCTAATTAAACTTATATGTAATAGAAAGTTGTGGTGAAACCTGTATACATAAGTTGTGGTACACCATAACTAATATAAATGTTGATGACAAATAAATATCTATCTAAAATGAATAGGCAGATATTAACATTAAAGCCACGGAGAAAACCAATTTTCAACATCGATTTAGTGTAAATGTATGATGTGGTATTCTGTATGATCAGCTCATAGAACCATTCATTTTACCCAGAGACTTAAATGGCGATATGTACCTACACCTTCCACAAAACGAATTGCCACAACTACTAGACGATGCTCTTGCAACAAGACTTTGTATGCACTTCCAACTTGATGGGACGCCTACTCATTTCACCCTCACCATGAGAGATCATCTAAACCAGTATTTCCCACATTGTTGGATTGGTCATGAAGGTCCTCATCCCTGGCCAGTCAGGTCCCCAGATTTGATCCCCTTAATTATTGCTTTGAGAGGAAGAAGAATCTTGTGTACAAGATTAATGTAAACCCACATGAATTAATTGTGCGCATTATGGACATTGCAGCAATCATCAGGAACAGCCTTTATAAGTAGAGAGCGGAATTTTAGGCCCTAAAAAGTGGCATTTTAGGCGCCTAAAATAGGTTCTTGAACTCTTTTATTTAGGCTCTATATATATATATATATATATATATAATTTATTTCCAAGAAATAGTCTGCCCAGGCATCCTGGGTTGCCAAAAACACAGAATAACACACATATAAGAATAATAACGATTACAGTGAAATAGATGAGTCAAATTGAAATGTGAACTAGGAGCTTAAATTTAAGAAATAATAAATCTGTACATATATTGTAACAATCACACACTAACGGATAGAAGGGGGGGGGGGATTATGACATTCTGTATAAATGATTTTTCAGAATCGCCACAGACCCTTTAATGCTAGAAGTAATTATTTTTGGTATGATGTCATGGATTCCAAATGTTTTGATAGTGTTTACAGTTGATCGTGGGATGGTGCCCCTCGCTCCGATCATTAAACCATGTACTTCGCAGGTGCCTTCCATCTGATATTTTTCTCGAAAATACGGAATAGTAGGCTCATAAATTTGTTGTTTCTCTTTGGATTTTTTTTTTTTTTTGTTAAATAATGTCACTAATATAAGATTCAACATTTATTTAATGCAAAATTCTAGGATTAAAAGAAACTTCCACACATTTCATATTTTACAAGGGTGCCAATACATATACAAAATGAAGACCTTCTCCCAGAGAATAAATATTGCACTACACGATTACTAGTGTGTACTGCACAACAATTGGAGAATAATGGCGTGTGTCAGATCTGATAGCACAGTGACAAGATCTGTGAGCTCATTGAATCTAGTAAAGATTATCTTCTGTTTCATGTAATAATAAGAAAAGCTGTAAGCTGTCCGTCATGTGGTAACATTGTAATGTAAAAATTACGGGAAGAGAAAGACTAGAATTTAGATGCAACAAATGGCGAGGACAGCAACTGGTACCAGATGCAATTTTGACAGAAGTGCTAGAAATAATACTTTCATAGTATAGAAGTCTATACTGGTACTGTCAGTAGACCAGATTTTAAAATTGTGCGCTTTTTGATGGTGGTCCAGGCAAAATACTGGAAGATGACGAGAGTAAATTCAGTCGTCAGAAATACAAGTCCAAATTACTCATTATTTTCAATTGCCTCTTTCATTCGCTCTTTTTGTTGTTCAGATGTTAACGCTCTGCTATTGTTATTTACAATGAGTCCTGGCAAGATACAGTGTATGACGCACATGTATTCTGTAACGACTGTACTGATTTCATGCGCAGTAATATGTGTTATGTGAATAAAGGAGGGAGGAGTGTTGTTCTTGATGTCGTGACATCATTCATTGTGCAAAGCCACTTTCAGACTTGTATGAAGAAGAAACTGCAACGAAAACATATGTTTAGCAAAAAAACGGCCCAACCTCAGCTCTGCATGTCCTCAATGCAGCTTCCCTTGAGCTTGCTGAAGCAAAAGCTTTCTGTGATACCTAAATGGGAGAGCAGTTTGAATCAGTTACAATTTTTGCACCTGGCTGTACAAGGAATGGGTACAGATGTGACTGAAAAATGCTGTTCCTTTCCACTATGCCTCAATGAAAGCTGAGACTAGTCAGGTGTACTGTACACTCAATTCAGAAAGATTCCTCTGCCCCAAGTAAAGATGAGTTGTCAACATCTTGTGTTTTGTACAGAGAGGAAAAGGATATTTTTGATGCAGTTAAAATACAGTTTATAAATTCAAAGATTTTGACATGTTTTCGGAAAGGGAGATCTGGAGTGGGAGCATACATTGCCCTATGCTTCATTTTATTCTTCACTAATAAGCTCTTTGTGTGAAATCGATGGAACAAAATGGAGTCCTGAAAAGATGATCAGAGTTATCAATATGATATGGAGTGGCAACAGAACTCTTTTAATTCATCAGTAACATCAGATTTGGGAGGGGATGGAATTAGAATATGTGAACATACTCTCTTCAGTCAAATGAAATGGTTAATAAGTTCAGTAAGGTTTCTGAATTGAAGGAAATCCCTAATTTTCTTAAAGAAAAGAGTTTGTTCTGTGAGATATTACACAGCTCGAGGATGATTTTCTTCAACAACTAGCATTCACATGGCGGATATCAGCTGTATGGGATACATCAATGGAGTCCGGAAGAAGCTGAAACATTTCAGTGCTGCTGAACAACTCATTATGTTCCCTTTTGCAAACATGACTGTAGAATTCGAATAAGAATATTGTATTTTCATAATTCTGTGCCTGTACTCAGAACATCAGTTGTAGAATGCCCCTTGCTAGCCCACTGGAGGACTGACGCCAACCTTCAGATCGAACTCTCTCACATATAAGCTCATGCTTTCCTTCAAACCGGCAGAAAGGGCACCAGCTTTCTTCAGATTTCTTCTCAATGAACGTTTTCTTACCGCGTGTAATTTCGGTCGAGAAATATCATTGAATAATTTCGAGGGAAAAATATCATTGTTTGGAAGCACTCATCTCTCAGGAAATATGTAGGCCTACACTTCCAAAGACCTATTATAGAAGTTGTCTCTACTAAACGTTCCATGACTCGCAAGAACAGGAATTTAGTGCTGCAGATCATCCGCATTTGTCACACTACCGTACTCTAGATGTATATTTCGTATTTTAAAATACATTATTTTTTTCCTTAATATGTAACAATGGAAACTGCCATATAGGATCTATGAAAAATTATTCAGGCTCACGAGGTCGAAAAAAGGTATCTTCATAAAATCAAAACGGACATAATCCTAATTTTGCACTTAAACTGCAAGAAAAGTATTTTTACCACTTTATTACAAAAATGTAAAATTAATTTGCTTTATTCGTAATAGATTCAAAAGCGACAAAATTTAACTGTTTCATTGAGGAAAGTGAAAGTACAGAAGGCTCGTCTTTTGAAGGCATTTCGTATTTACTGCTTTCGTGAGGAGACACCATGTATATTAACATGAATAAGTGAAAGCTGAACATGCAAAAGTGACAAATCAAGTTTCCGCAAAAGCCTCCTGGATACTCACCATAGTGCGAGGATCAGGGGAGGGCAGAGGCAGCACAGGGGTGTCAGCCATGGCCTGCAGGGTCCGGTCCACATAGTCTGAGTGGATGCCAGAGAGGGATGCGGTGCTGCCCACGAATTTGCGATCCCGACGGCCCTTACCACCAGTCCTGCAACAAGTAGAGGATTGTTACAGTACCTAATATAATAAAAAAACCTTCCAACAATACCGTACAAATTCGAAATCACGCAATGAACGGATGCCTCCAAGCAGAATATTCAAACAGATCCTGTCCTATGCTCCACGAGGTCACAGGAATTTGGGATGTCCTATGAAGCATTGACAGGACACTGTAACGGATCCACTAGGATCTAATACTTGATCTGCAGATGATGATGATGATGATGCAGGACTTACTGTAGTATAGGGAACAGATTTCAAATTATCTTGTGTCTAATCATAATTCGTAATTTTAACTAATGACAAACGTAATAACAACTGAAGCAAATATCTTGTCTTATAATTTGCAATTGTGCTGCATTTTTTTATTTCATTTTACTTTTTCTTGGTACTGTGTACTTTGTAAACTTGCATCTTGCTTTCCATGGAAGCACCATGCCTAGCTCTTAGTCTGTTCTACAATATGCCCAGAAATAAAGAACATCAGAAGTTGGTAACACTGTGCACTGTAATAACGACTGGAAAGGTGACATGTGGTAGCTGTAATGTGACCTTGATTTTGGAGCAGAATGGTAATATGCAATGGTTCGAAGTATTCGTGAGAAGGATTTATTGTTGGGCAGACGAGACATTGCAGTAGCACTTCCCCAGAATTTACCTATCAAGAGTAATATTGTACGCTTTGGTTGTTGATCTTCATGAAATTCCTCCTGATAATGCTTTTTTTACTTGGTTATTTAACGACTATCAACTACGAGGTTATTTATTGTTGTCAATGGAATTGGTAATAGCGAGATGATATTTGGCGATACCATACATTACCTGATATTTTCCTCATAGTTGGGGAAAACCTCGGAAAAACCCAACCAGGTATCGAACCCGCGCCCGAGCGCAACTCCGGATCGACAGGCAAACGCCTCAGCTGACTGAGCTACGCCAGTGGCTTTGATAGTGTTCGCACACTAGCTCCGCCATTTGGGGCAACTCTGTGTAGGAGGAAATAATGATCCTGAGATTCTGGCACCGTTTTTGAGTTTGTGCTTTTCATTACCTTCTTCAGTAACAATTCAGTGGGGTATGGTATGCACTCTGGCTGCTTACTACCACCAAGTCGTCCTTGGTGTCAAACCCAACGAGGGCAATGGATTTTAAATGCAGATAAAATCCTCAGCATGGCTCCTTCAGGAGGGTAAGTAAAGCCAGGAGGCCCAGGCCTTAGATTTCTGTCAGTCATTGAATAACCTTGCTGCTGAAAAAAAAAATAAAGTGCTACTGCTGCTACTGCCACCATTACCATCAACTCTAATTCTACTCCTGCTGCTACTACTACTACTTACTTACTTACTTACTGGCTTTTAAGGAACCCAGAGGTTCATTGCCACTCTCACATAAGCCCGCCATCGGTCCTTATCCTACTACTACTAATTCCCCCCCCCCCCCAGAAAAAGAAGCTTTTGATCAGCATAGAAATAAGGAAACTGTAGAAGTTAGGAAATTCAGAGGAAGAACAATTGTTTGTATACGTCTGAAGTCTGATTAGTATAATATGTAGCTAGTTGGTGATGTATGCAATGGAGGAGGAAAGGAATTGGCCACTCTACCACATTATCTCCTAGCCTTGTTGCCTCATAAGTGGTGCCTTGTTGGTATCACTTGTGAGGTTCAGACCTGTCTTCAGACAGTTGACTAAACAACAACAACATTAACAAAATCGAATAATAGTGGGATAGATGTAATATATTTCGAGAATGAACAAAAACACAATAATAATAATAATAATAATAATAATAATAATAATAATAATAATAACAATAATAATAACAAAAACAAACGAAGAAGCTGACAAGTGAAAATGAAGACCCATTAAAGGAAGACTAACTGAGGCTGAAACAGATCTGCTACTTGACGATTATAGTCCTTATTTTTTGGTTGTACAGTTATTATTTTAGTTAGAGATTTCTGAAGCAATGAATAATATTTTAATGAAGATAGAAAATGACAGGAAAACGGACTCCAAAGGTTTCTTCTCAAGTACTGGTATACGAATTTTGAATAAGAAAGGTAGTACTGGTAGAAATTATTTTTGTTGTTTCATAAAGGATGATCATGGAAACTTTATAATAGAATCATAAGTTATTAGACAGGTATGGAAAAATTATTTTGGAGATCTGTTAAATAATGTGAACATGCATTATGAAGATGAATCAGAAATACAATTTCTGTTGTTGTTGTACTATATGACTTTTTATTTGGAACTTAATTCATTATAAATGGCATCTCATTACATAACAAACATTAAAATATGGTACAATAAACACGAAATTAAACATTAATAAGATACAGATTATCAAAGTGAAATATAAAGCATAACAATTCAAGAGAAAAATTAGGCCTAATTCATTTTGCTCCTGGCAGTCCAGTAAAGAACTGATAAATTTCCTTGGTTGTTCTGGGCTGGGTTGAGTAGGAGGTGGTCCGAGTTCATTACGATCCAGACTGCACTCTTCTACCTCATATATTTTTATTTCGCTAAGCTGTGCAGCCAGGCATCATGTCTGAAGGCTGCCTCTGCTTCCTTGGTTTACTTTTATGTTTCTCTCATAGTTCTGTTATTTTCTCCCACTTCTTCTCTTTCGCAAATTCAGAGGATTCTTGTTCCCGTGTTTCGAGGGTTTCGCTTGTGATGAATTTTCTGACTGAGTTGATCGTCAGGGGTTCAGTTCGTATGCAGACCTCAGAGCCTCTTTCAGCTAACTCATCTGCCTTCTCGTTGCCTTCAATCCCAACATGCGCAGGAATCCAATGCAATGCAATAATTTTCTTTAATTTTTCTAGTTGTAAATTATGTATAATATTTTTAATTCTAGTAGAGTGGGACAATATTGCTTGAATGGCAACCTTCGAGTCTACAAGTATAACTACTTTTTTCGAATTTATGTGCCCTGTAAATTAAGTTTTGTAGAGCTATATAAATGGCTCCTATTTCTCCATCATAATTATTGCTACAGTATCTACCCACTGAAGTGTAGTGTGAGAAAAGTCTGCAAAATATTCCAGTGCCTACACCCACGGCTTCTATTTTAGATCCGTCTTTCGGATATTTTTCATTCAGCATGCTAAGAGTATAGCATTTTAACATTGTTAAATTTAAGTCAGTCTTTTTAAGATTGTCTGGAATAGTTAGATTGACATTGATTGGGGTGAAATCTGGTGCATTTAAAGGTTTAGTGATAGTTTCTATTTCATTTTGAACATTTAGTGTTTTCAAGATGTTTCTGATTCTAGTTATTGGTGTTATTTGAGTTTTCACCCGTTCATTAGAGCATACTGGGGGTATCCAGCTTGTTCTTTGTGAGGCTTCCATCTTGTCCAGGTTTGCCGCAGCTTGTTTCTGAATTTCTTTTTTGATTGGAAGATCATTTGAATAGAATTGTAATGCCATAACCGGGGTTATCTTAACTGCTTCGAAATTAGTCTTAGTGCTCACTCTGTTGTTATTAAAAGCTTCATAAGGAACTGGTCTTGGAGTAAATGCTGACAAAACAAAATATTTTGTAAATGAATACAATATAATATTTTATTACTCAGTCAATGACAAATCAAAATAAAATAATGACTTAGTTTATAGTCATTAAGTTTATATACATGAATTACAAAATTGCGAACGTTTTCGCCTATTCAGGCATCCTCAGGCAGTTATACAATATCTCAATGTCATATACGTAGCTATTGGTGGTGAGTACTATTTAAAATTAATGATGTATAGGACATCTCCATTATTAAAATGTAATATTACAGGTAATAAACTTAAATAATGTTAAAAAATGTTAAAAACCATGTAGTAATTAAACTTCATAATATGTGGAACACTTGTTCAGTCCAATGAGTGGTGAATGTACCACTTATATTCATTTATAGAAATTGACAATCTGAATATTCCATCATGCTTTCTAAGTTAATAAAATATTTTGTGCTTACTCGTAATTTAAATGTAAATAACAGCAACATATTAAGAAACATTTGGAAAAGTAAATGAGTTTATATTTAGGAACATTAATCTTATTATTTATGACAATAAAGTAAAATAAGAAATTAATGCCCTTATTTAGAAATCAAATAAATGTTATTATGCATTATCCGATATATTAAAGAGTACTGGTAAATCATCATTCATCATCATATTCTTCATGGCTTAGGCATAATGCACCTGTGTGATTTCAGAGGTAAAATAAAACATCTCGCCATCTTTTTACCAGGCGTCCTATTCATCCCTTTCCATTTGGTTTGTAATAGAGGAACTGAAATGGTAGACAATATGTTGTTTTCACCTATTTCTATATTATTGCATAATATCAGTCAAACAATTTAGTTTCAATTCTTTTCCGATTTCATTGCTGTATTTATGATCCATTAAAATGTATCCAACTATTGATAGAAGGAATCTCATTTCAGCAACCTCTATTTCTCCTTTTGAAAATTTCTGGCTACTGTTTCTAAAAAACTTGCAAGTCACAAATGTTCCTGAACAGATGACTGGCCCATCGCCCTGAAAGCTGACTTACATAGTGGGTGTGCTCCATCCGCACATTTACTAGCCCTTTTAACCCTGGATATGGGTCTTCATATACACATTTATCCCCTGAAGATAAGGGTGCCTCTTCTACATTGATAAAGTATAAATTAATTAAAAAAACGAAAATACAAGACTTCAATCATGCCTGTGAAACATGGACACTCACAAAAATAGATGAGAATAAAATGATAATTTTTAACGAAAAATTTTTAGAAAAATGTTGGAAGCAGTTCGAGATGCAGATGCTTTAGAATGGAGGAAACTACATAATAAAAAAGTATGATTTTTACAGTGAACCTAATGTTATGGCCAGAATTAAAGCAAGAAGACTGCGAATAGTCAGATTTACAGGTTTTCATTCATCTGTTGTATTGTATTGCATTTATTTACATTCCATGGTATTCGTACATCACTCAACAGCTTGAATATGGAACATGTAAAAAAATATATTTAATAGTAGGCCTACTATAAAGTTTTAAGAGTTTTACAATATAGTCTATAATACAATACAAAGGTTTAGTATCAGTACTCAATAGAAGACAGGAATATTCATAAAGCATTGTTGAATGTCATAAATTCACATACAGAATAGAAGGCGTGAGAAATTAGGTACCGGTATACTTCTTTAATTTGCCCCTAAATAATCTTACGTTTTGAGTTTGATTTTTTATATCCATAGGGAGGCTATTAAAAATTTTTACTGCCATTTATAACGCACTCCTTTTTGATAGCACGATAGACTTGCTGATGGAGTATGATGAAATTAGGATCGTTATCAAAACAAACTACTATTTAATAAATCTACTATTGTCATACTCAGATTTTCTCAGTATTATTATATGAATCTAAAGAAAATATAAGCCCCTAATTACACTGAACTGAATACGATTTTGCGAAGAATTTTACAAAAGTATACACAAGTAGGCCTACTTGGAGACCTTCACCTTTTGCAAACAGAGAATTGAGGTCATGGTATTGATGCAACAGTGTAGTTAAAGGATCCATGATTGTAAGTATAACATGTAAAACGAAATGATATGATGCAATAATAGACCGTTACTTGACTGTTCAGATCTTGGCAGTATGTTTAGCACTATAGAATTCTAATAAAGTATTTTATGTTTAAAGATTTCGGGCTGCAATATTTTGAAATCATTTATATTTTAATACTGCCAATAAATTTAAAAACGTTTTTTATACAATAAATTATGTAGAGTTGAAGCAAATTATGCTTTTCGACATGTGCACTAAATCTGATACTGGTAAGGATTTTTTTTTTTTTTTACATTTCATAGAATTAATGCAATTTTGTCCAAGAAGTAGAAAGCTATTTTAACTATTTTAATGGGCTATAACCTAGATACCCGGACTCTAATGATGATATTAACATAATATTAAACGAAATGCTTTTATGGCTCTTTTAAAGTAAAAAAGTATTCATTGAAAAACTAGACAATTTTTAGCTATGAAAAATTTTGAGGGCACTGAAGCTCATAACTGGAATAGGTATGACCCTGGAAAATGTGGGGCATAATATGTAACCTAGCCCAATATAACTGCTTATTCAATCACGTTGCTGCTGACGTGCTTCCAATATATTATGATGTGATTAGTAAGACTGGGAGTACCTAGTAAAGCAGTGCATGTTCAAGGCTACACACTGATGGCTACTAGTGCATATTTAAGGCAGACTACTAACCTGTACTTCCAGCAGATGAAACTACCTACGACGGTAGACAGTAGGATGAAGCTGGCCACTACGACACCCACCATGCACTCTGGCCCACATGCCCCCTCATTGGTGGCTGCAACAGCAATCAACATTAAACTGGTTTTGAGTAGGCTAGGCGTGCCCTTCCGCTCTGTTATCAGGCTGAAGTTGAGTTGGAACAACTTTTACCAGTTCCAGATGGACCAGATAGGCTTATAGGACATCCTGGAAGAATCACCAAAAATTGGTATAAGCCTGAAAGATCTAAACACGCAGAACAGTATCGTCATTGTATGAGTGCAACTGCGTGGGAATTCTATTGGCTCAGGAAGTGCAACTCTGATCAACAGCAGCATGCACATAATTTTATTTTTGCTTCATAATGAGTTGTAGGAGTCGTTCAAAGTGGTATACATTAGCTGATACCATCTCTTCAGAAGTTCTCCATGCATAATTCTTCTAATTTCTGTCTGGTATCATGGGTTATTCCTTTAGATTTCCTCACAGATAACAGTTGCATGTGGTAAGGTATGCGGACCCTAACCTTCTAGGAACGATTCTGTCATCAGACAAAATAATGTGTTTTGTGGTAGAATATGCACATTGTCTCAGTCTGGTACAACTGTGCAAGCATTTACATGCAGTACGTCTTTGCACTTACAGGATCATAAAAGTAAGGACCCTATTATCCTTCCTTGCTTACTATAAGCCAATGCAATGGATCACGGATTGTCTGTGCTGCAGTGTATAATATTCAGCAAGCAACCATGACAACATTGTAAGTGAAACCACGCTTCATATCAGAAAATCATTAATTGTGGATTGATAACCCAAACAGTAATGTTTTAAAAAATCAGTTACAGAAAGTCACTTGAGTCACATGGGCCTTATAGCTGTAATTCTTGAACTACAGACATTCTCTAAGATTTCTACGAATATTTTAAAAATTGTAGTGACTTATAAACTGAGAATTTTGAGATGCTTGTTTCCTATGCAAAACGACATTCTCCAAAGAAACCCTTACATCCTGATAACACAATCTCAAGGGAAAAAAATGGAACTTTCTGCATCATAATCCACAGTTGATTCCCGATTTACCACGCAAATCGTCTGTAGCTGCATTTAGATTGGCAGCAAGCCATGACTGTTTGGCCAAGCATCTGCATAGAATTGGAATATATCAGTCCCCTAACTGCCCATTGCGCAACTCAAACGAAGAAATGGATTCAGAACACCTCAAAATCTCTGCGTCAGTGGCTGACCATGACAATATCTTTGAAAAATATTGGCGTGCAAGAGGCCAAATGGCTTTATTGCCAAACGCCTGGCATTAGAAAACAACAACATCCTGTTATAGTGTTAATTTGTACTGTGTCATTTTGACAAATTACAATTTACTTCACTAATACGCTGTTAATTAAAAACACTGGCACACTAATAAATTGTAATAACATTAGAAGTAAATAATAACACAAAAACTCAAATTAAACAGTGAACGTTCCCAGTCCAGCAGCAGGTCCCCTGTTGGACATCTCTCAGAATTAGGTGAATAAGTTAATGGTACAGAAATTGTGGATGATGTTAGTTGGTTGTGTCTAATGCACTGCATTTAGCAATGAAGCCATTAGCAGCCAAGCCTTCCTGTTCTGAGGATACAGCAGTGCAGACTGTAGAACTGATGTTCCTCATCCTAACTGTGGATGATGGAATGTGAATTAAGTATCACATAAGATGGGCAACATAAGTTTTAATCCAGTGAGTTCACAGTGCCTATAGCAGAGCAAACTGACAGAAATATCGGAGTGTTTGCTGGGATGTAGACTCCAGCATGCAGTGGTGGGGCACATAAAGCATGTTATGGTCTGCCAAAAGACTTCTTTACATTAGGACAGTATTTTAAGATTGTTTTTGGATATTTTTTATTAGACATTCAAATAAATATTATTTCTCCGTTATTTTGATAACTTAGCCTACAATGTAGTCCAGTATTGATTCAGATCGTAATTCTTCCAAATTTCCTCATTCCTCTTTGGTGCATCCCGTTGCTTGTCTCATAAAACACATTTCACACATTGTAATTTCTTTGTGTCAGTTCATACTAATATGAAATATTTTAACGCATAAATTCTTTGTTATGCACATTTTTAAAAGAAATGCGTCGTATAAGATGCGATCTGTACGTATATTTGTTACAAACTCCTTCTAATATCGCCTGTATAAATGAATCGAGTTTAACCAAGTTTCGTACACATATAATACTACCAGTAACCTTCGCAAGTGCTGTTCCTTAAATCAGACTTCACCCAAGAGAAATCTTCGGCGTCAGTCAAAAGGTTATTATATTATATAAAATGGCAAATGCTGAAGCATTACTTTCTTTAAATTTCAATAAAGAAAATTTATTTGTGAAGTGTATAAACGCCATGCCAAAACAAGAAAACGAGTAATGTAATGAGCTCATAGCCTTTCTTTGTTGTCCAGAGGCTGAATTTGCTGTTGTTACGTAATGTGATGGCTGTGCGTGCATTCTTCAAATTTTAGTTCTTCAAAAGAACGTGCAGTATATTTTGGTAAATACTGAATACAAAATACAAAGATTTTAGGCATTTGATTGACATTCCTTTTAATAAGGACATTTCTATTTACTATTTTGCTTCATTTCTTTGATTTCAACATGTTGCTTACTTGCAACTGGCTGCTGATGTGTCTGGGTGCCCCTGTCTGTTCGCTCCAGGCACTGAGCGCTGCTGCAGGCATCTGCAAAAGACAAACTTGCCGTGAGGCAGATCCTTGTCTTGGTTGTGATGGGTTCAGTCATCAGCTTCCCCTTACATTACACCTTCCTATTTCATGAAGTTTTTGACATTTATTTTTAAAGTTTCCTTGTCGTTGGCTTTCCAATATAATTTCGAAATCAGTTGTCAGTCATTCTTTCAACATGTTCTTCCCAGTGGTTTCTGCATTCTGTAATTATGTCTGTTAATATAAGACTCTTAAATTCTTTATGGATAATATGTCGATTTATTTTTCTGTATAGAAGTGCATATCATGAAATGTTTATCAAAACCTCATTTCTGTTTTCTTCCCTCTCTGTCCAGAATTGAGAAGCATACAACAATAATGATATCGCAGTAACTTTAAACAATTTCAAACTTGATTATTTACTTTGTAACTTTTCCAATAGCAGTTTTTGTCCAAGTGTTAGACCTTCTCAAGGCTAATATTTAACACTGAACACTCAACTCAATTTCAAAACATACACAATCATGAACACACCCTACCACAACAGGAAACCACAACATAGCGCAGGACCTTCGTTAGGCTTTGGACAATGAAGAATAACACTTCGAAACTAATCAGCCAGGTAATTTCCTAAAGAGTTCACATGGTAAAGAAGCTAATATTTTTGTTATATTATTTTGTTGGTATTCGTAAGTAATTGGCGTAACTATTAAAATACTTTAAAATAAAATATACACACATGTATGCAAGTTACCTTCTGAACTAAACAATAAAACTGATCAACGTCACACACTCTAACTTGGCTTACTTTTGTAATGCAACACATTTTGATGTATGGTGCACAGCAACTTTTCATATTTTGGGCACTAGTTTAATTCTACTAGATGTAATAAAGGTAATTGTAAATCACATTTTAGATACTGAACACAGCATAATTTCCAAAACTCAAACATGCCAATCTGGGGGAAGATCTTGATCTCTTACTATTAGTATAATAGAAAATAGAGCACTTGCCTGCCGGTCTGAAGTCGCGCTTGGGCGCGGGTTCGATTCCTGCTTGGGCTGATTACCTGGTTGGGGTTTTTCCGAGGTTTTCCCCAATCGTAAGATGAATGCCAGGTAATCTATGGCGAATTCTCGGCCTCATCTCGCCAAATACCACCTCACTATCACCATTCTCATCGACGCTAAATAACCTAGTAGTTGAGACAGCGTCGTTAAATAACCAACAACAAAAAATAGAGCTGTGAAAAGGCCAGACACACAGATCCAATAATGTGAAACTGATTCGTGTGGTGTGAGACGGCAGACATCACTGACGTGCAGTAGTCAAATCCATAGAACATACGTAACCAACAAGGGTACCTATTCATTAATCTTCACAGACAGGGCTGCAAAAATGTAGTGCAGGGCTTCATAGGTAAAAAGCAGAAGATTAATGTCTTAATTATCACATAAAATGGCATCTATCTTTAATTGGTTACTATTTAATAATGCTATATCAAATGCTCAATTATCTAGTGTCGGTCAAATTGGTGATAGTGAAGTGAGACTGAGATCTCGCCATGCGATTACCTGACATTCACCATACAGTTGAGGGACATCACTTTATTACACTATGGCACGGTATTTACTATTAGGCCTAATTACTGAAACTGATGAATTTCAACGCATTGCTATAGTGATAACGTCCTAAACAGTAAAATTCCCCTATAATCAAATGTGGAATGACTCGAATACAGATTGTAACTAATTCTGTCAAGACTCCCACACAGAAGTAGCAATGGAACCCTTGTCTTAGTTGCTATGACATGACCTGTTACACTTATGTTTAATGGCCAATGAAGTTGTTACTATTATTATTATTATTATTATTATTATTATTATTATTATTATTATTAGAATATTTCTTTCATTCGTAATTTAAACTTCAAGAGTACTGGTACTGGTACTTATTGAATGAAAAAGATAGTTTGGAAAAGATTTACAAGTACTACCAGTTACGAATTTAAAAAAATTATTCTAATGAATAAAACTGTAAACATTTTCTGAATGACGCTTTGGAGTTTCGATATTCACTGATGTTCGCTCTGCAGAAGGAGGCCTGTCGTAGTTTTTTCACCTTGTTATAGAAATATTTGCTGTCCTCCAATCCCACTCTATCATGTTTTTAATCACTTCAGAATTTTAGCTCAGATGTTGTGATTAGCTTTTCATATGAAATAAGACGAAGTTTGTGATGTCTTGGTTGCCTTTCTCGTGTTCGAACGTTGTAGGACACTATGCTGAAATATGGATCTAGTTACACTAGTTGTTTTTAGCAAATTTAAAAAATTTGGGATACCGGTATCCTTGCAAATGACACAGTAATTTATTCTCTATTGCTACCAGAGACAAGTGCATAAAGTATTTCCTAGTCTTGAGAATTCCGTACGTACCGGTAGCTATTCTTTTATTGCTGAAAAACTATGTTTTACCGAAGCATTTGTAGCCGGAATAGAAAAAATCAGTTCACACGGTTTCACAACTTCGCAATATGTCCTTTGTAGATCATTCCCTTTTATGAAAATTAGTTCTCTGGTATATGACCATAATTTTCTTTCATCTACTGGAATGCAACTTCTGGAAATACTACTCGGTATGTCTGAAAATTCTTAGAGAAAACGTAATGAATCTTAAGTTGCTGAATCTGTCAGTCAATTACTGCATCTATATCTCATACAACTGCATTAGGCCTATGTATATAACGAGTTAATATTTGTCGTTTAGCTAAAATTATCGACATACCTTGCGTCTTTGTTTTATTCACAAGTTAGGAACTCAAAATGACACTCGACACTTTTTGAAGATTTCAAGTACCGGTACACTCATTTTACTTAGGTTTCCTTATTCTTACTGCTTTACTGGTGGATTTGCACATGACTCAATGAGATTCTATTTGGCCTGTTAAGTTATCTCAATTTGCCTATGTAATTGGTTCGCACAAGTTTTAGACGAGGATCGCGAGTTCTTTGCCATACTTGCTGAGCATTTTTCCATTTCTTTAGAACCCAGTTCAAAATCAGTGATCTAAGGAGAGGAATCGCCTTGTGAATTGGGTGAGAACTAGCTACAGTGAAGTACGGCACAACT
The DNA here is from genome assembly GCF_040183065.1 of Periplaneta americana. Taxonomy (NCBI): domain Eukaryota; kingdom Metazoa; phylum Arthropoda; class Insecta; order Blattodea; family Blattidae; genus Periplaneta; species Periplaneta americana. Next base: position 169,928,762 of record NC_091129.1, on the reverse strand, counting down.
TTCGTAATTTCAGTTTATGCAGCATTTCATTCATACTTGTTAAAATTCCTGGCATTTTAGGGAAAATCAAATCAGCAGAGAAATATTCATGGACTGTTGTGTTGAAATTACCCCTTATTGGAATATGAGTAACTGAAATTTGATTGGACGGTGAAGTTCATTCTTGTAGTTTTTATGTATTTTTATATGCATGCTCAGATTACATTTAGGAATTACGTAGTCTATGAAAAAATGCAGCATATGAAACATTTGACTTCATTTTAGATGTTTGAAATTGAACGACTTTGACTCATTGTGTGAATTTGTATCTCTAAGATGTTATAAAGGTTGGGAAGGGTTCAATTGGTACGATATCCTCAATTTTGCCTTTAAATATATGGTAACCCTACTTTAATATGACTGATTGAAAGTAGGCCTACCGTAACACTGAAAGATTTTAATAATAATAATAATAATAATAATAATAATAATAATAATAATAATAGTCGTCTTCCTAACAAGTATTAGGCCGAGTGGCCTGTTACGGTTTCAAACTCGAATTTTCAGTCCATCTCTTCTTCGGACGGCCTAGAGATCTTTGCCACGTGGATGGTAATGAAACAGTGCTTTTGAAATTCTGCATCAATCCATTCGTTCGAGATTACCCTTCCACTGAAGTTGATATTTGCTGATGAACTGCATAATGGGTTCTATTTGAAGTTCTTGCATTATATCCTCATTTTTTTTTTTATGATCCCAGCGAGTATATCCAGTTGTTGCTCTCATGAACCTCAGCTCACTTGCTGTTATTCTACTGACATCTTTATTCTTCACAGTCCACGCTTCACTACCATAGCTTAATACTGGTTGTTCTAAGGTTTTTATAGAAGCCTGTTCTTGTGTGTCTTTGTACTAGTGAAGGTTTCATGATTTTATTAATGATCCCCATTGTTTTATTATATTTACATATATTTTCAGCAATATCTCCTTCATCATAAGGTGATAGTGTATAGCCAAGGTAAGTGAAAGTATTTACTCTTTCTATTATTTTATTATTCAAATAGATTTACTTGGTACAGGGAATTTCCCACAAAATGGCATGATTTTCGTTTTTTCAATATTAATTTCCATGTTATATTTTTCACTGACCATATTTAAATATATTGTAAATCATCTTCAGTTGATGCTATGAGAACTAGATCATCAGCGAAAAGTAAATCATCAAGCTGCAAATTTCGATTAATTGGAATAAATCTATGGCGTGTCTGTTGCCAATCTTGAATGATTGTATATATAATAATAATAATAATAATAATAATAATAATAATAATAATAATAATAATAATAATAATAATAGTAATAATTTTTTAATTTATACAGCAGTTTAACTTACAGGTTAAAGTAAATAATTAACTTCGGAATATAAACTATATACTGTATATAGTGTAATCAATATGTATAAATAATTAACATATGAATTAATAATTATCTGTGCTTCTTATTGGTATTAACATTCAGAGTTCCTATGAAATGATGCAAGCCTGACATAACAAATACGATATCAAAGTATCTCGCAAATAAAGTACTTTCTTTATAAACAAACAAAAACATTCACCTTTCGGATACGCAATACAATACTACGTACGCCGGTATTCAAATACGTTGGTTCCACACTAACGACTCGTATATACTTGCTGTGTCTTACGTCTAACTTACGAAATCAAATTAAACTTACTCACAGAAAAATAAGAACGTCGAAACCAAAAGTAAATGTAATAAAATACTGATGTATTAAAAACATCCACAGGAAAAACACAGAACTTGAGTTTCGCGGGTCTATGTCGAACAATCCCGAAGCCAAGAGCCGAACAATCCCGATCTTTCGCCACTGCAGAATGTGGAGGGGTGGGCAAAGGGGAGAGAAGTGGAGATTACGAATCGTATGGTATGATTGACCAAATCCAACATTTCAACACGAAATTAAATTCGGACAAAAAATTAATTATCATCTATAACAAATATTGTTGTAAACTATAATTATTTTCAATTTATTTCGTGCTGTATTTATTTTAGCCTCACTGAGACCATACCGGGCCTTGGGCCTTATACTTGTTTGGATTATTATTATTATTATTATTATTATTATTATTATTATTATTATTATTATTATTATTAATTTTAGAGTAAGCACTGCGTCTATGGAGTACACGCCACTGAAAATTACGCACACACGCCACATATATTGTCTAATCATGTACTACGCCCCCAAGCTTTTTTGCGTCTCTTGAGTGCAAGAGACGAGCTCTAATTATTCTAGTTACATACAGAATACTGTTTCGTCTATGAATGAGGTCATGTTACAAGAGATAATGAGAGTGAAGTAATATATATAGCCTTATGTACGGTATGTAAGAAATACGGTGCATAATGTCAACACTTTAACAGTATTTATACGGGTACAACACTTTCAGCACCACCTATACACGTGTATTCATCATCATCACTATCTCATATAACTCGCTGCGCTGGCACGAACAGTAAACATATCTTTATTAGTTTTTAATATTTACTCATAGGTCGCAAAGGCCAGAGGGAGAGGGAACAGTGATTCACATTCTTTTCGGACGTATATTTAATTTGGGCGCGTAGTAGGCCTACAGTACACGAAACGGAACAACGTCGATTCTCATCTGTTTCCCATGATGGTTATAAATTATAATATTATGTAATGCTCTATGAATGGCAATTATAAACATTTTATCTCGTTTCTTACGAGTGTAAATAAAATTCATAAGTTACGTTCCGTAACTGTGAGCAACATCTGAGATTTCAAGTCTCAATCCACTGCTCTGTCTCAATCTTGCTTGGCGCGCATGTTCGTTAAGGCATTGGTGCGGTGATGAGAGGAACCTGGATCAGATCTCCTCACTTCCCACGGGTAAGTTAAAAAAAAACAATACATGAAAATAGTGTAGAAATTAAGAGATCGATGGTAATAAAACTAGAGCTAGATAGAAGAGTACACCAGATAGGGAAGAAGGGGAAAGAGAGAGAGAAACGATGTGATAGAGGCATATTATATTAACTTGTTTTATCGTTTGTTTTTCTATAAACAGCTTTTGCCCCCCCCCCTCCACCCAAGAAACCTGTCAATCTCTGTTCCTATAACAAATCCACAATGAACAACGCCTCTTCCATTTCTTCAATATCGTTATTACTACAGAAATTTCTATTTGCATAACTTCCGACGTCGCCATTCTATTCTGCTAGAAAACAAAATAACTTAAGAGTGAACTGCAACTTGAATTCAGGTTACTTGAAATCACGTGACTTGAATTCAAGTTACTTAAGCCTTAAGCCTCGTTCACGCTTTTCAAGTAACTTGAATTCAAGTCACGTGATTTCAAGTAACCTGAATTCAAGTCGCAGTTCAGACATATTCAAGTAATTTTGTTTTCAAGTAGGATAAAATGGCGTCCATGGATGTTGTGCAATTAGGAATTTCTGTAGTAGCAAGCCTCCGTGCCAGAGGAATAATACATATATTGAAGAAATGGAAGACGCGTTGTTCAGTATCGGTTAGGAATTAGATTAGTAAGAGAAATACACGACCACTGACTATTACATATAGAATAAGTGAAATCTTCAAGCAGATTTAATAATTCTTATCGCAAATGTAATAAAATATAAGCGAGTCTGATTTACCGTAATTGAAAATGATTACCTTGAAGCTGTTACAATTCCCCCACAAAAATCTATCAACCACATTGAACCATGCCAGTTTCGGCGATAAATGTCATCCCTTCAAGCAACGCTCTTCTCTTCTTAATCTCTCTTATCTTCGTCACTTCTTCTCTATCTACAGTTTAATAGTTTTGTATTATTTTTCATAAGCTATCTCATCTGTGTCCATGTTAAAATGCCTGCTGTTCAGTTCTTCAATGAACTCTTCCTTTCTTGCAGCTTCCTTTGCATTTCTATTACGAAACTTTGCAATTTCTACAATCCGCAGGCCTTTGTGAATTTCATGTAACTTCAGAAACTCAAATATTTGGTCATTATTTCACTTACTGCTGTTTGCTATTATTTTTCCGTTCCCAGTAGAACTGAAAAACAATCAGCTGTTAATTTAACGCTCTTAAAACAGCTGTTAATTTAAATTCCCGCTCTTTTCTCCTTGAATTCAAGTTATCAAGTGACGTTCACACTTTTCAAGTGTCCTTTCAAGTCAAGTAAAAAGTAGAAAGGGATCCAACTTCACTTGAAACTTGAATTCAAGCCGTTAATTGATTTCAAGTCAACTTGAAACATAGTTCACACTTTTCAAGTGACTTGAAAAGTGTGAACGAGGCTTTATAGACTTCATTAAAACCATTCTACTTTGTTTAAAGACTATGCTACAGAACATGAATAATCATCATTATATACAAATTTAATGTGTACAACTTTAACATTAGTGCAATTTAGACATCAATGTCCCGTTGAGATGACATTTATATATTATTCAAACCAGATGGCTCTGTTAACATCATTAAACAAAATCATCACCCGCAGCACTTGTAAATATTTACCCAAAACTTTCATTTCAGGCTAATATTATTGTAAATGCAATGTTTTAATATAGATGTCATTCAACCACAATAAAATAATTTTCCGACAGCAAATCGTGTAATTAAGTGATAACCAGGGAAAGGATTTATATGTAAATACATATTTACTTATAAAGCTAATATAATTTATATTTTGCATTATCTTTATGTTTCACAATGTGTAGGGTTGAAAAATCCTACTTTTATTTTCCATATTTTTCCATATTTTAGAGTTTAGTACATATTTTCGTTAATTTCCATATATTTTCCATATTTCATATAAAACAGTCCATATTATATTAGGTTTAACAATAAAACAAAACAAAATTTCATTAACTTTTAAAAATACATTTCAACAATAGAGATTTAAACACATGTTCAGTAATCCCTTTAACATCAGAGTTATTTGAAAATTAGCAGTCCTATCAACAATGGGAAAGTAAGTTACAAAACTGTATTAATTTAATTTAAAATTTTTAACAGACTTCAGTTGTGCAGCTCAACAGTTAAATGCCAGTCAGAGTACACATAGGTTCAGTTTTGTAAATCATACTATAAAGACGGTAAATATGCCAAAAGTACGTCATTCAGTCAATTTAAAATCAAAACTAACAAGTTACATTTCAGAATTTAAAGAAGATGGTTTATCAACTGACAATAAAATATTATTTTGTAATTTGTGTCAGTGTGCAGTATCATCTACACAAAAGTTCCTGGTGCAACAACACATTACAACTAGTAAACATCAGGCCAACAAACAACTAAATTCCAAGCAGAGACAATTGTTTTTAACACAACCAACAACATCGAATGTAAGATCTGAGTTTAACATCGACCTGTGCCGTTCTCTCATCTCTGCTGATATTCCTCTCTACAAACTACAGAATAAGGTCTTCAGGGAATTCCTTGAAAAATATACTCAACATACAATCCCGGATGAGTCAACACTTAGGAAGACGTATGCTCCATCCATCTACGATGAGACAATACAGAAGATAAGAGATGAAATTAAAGATAGTTCAATTTGGGTTTCCATTGATGAGACTCCCGACAAAGAAGGTAGACTTGTTGGTAATGTAGTTATCGGTTTGTTAAGTGAACAATATTCTGAACGAATTCTTTTACATTGTGATGTTCTAGAAAAGTGCAATAACAAAACTATAGTTAAACTGTTCAACGAAGCTATGGGTATCCTGTGGCCAAAGGGTATTATGTACGATAATGTGTTATTCTTTATTAGCGATGCTGCCCCTTATATGGTCAAAGCTGGACAAGCATTATCTGTTGTATATCCTAAATTGACTCATTTTACTTGTGTGGCGCATGCATTTCATCGTGTGGCAGAAGTGGTCAGAGACAATTTCCCTAAAGTAGATTTGTTGATTTCATCAGTGAAAAAAGTATTTCTCAAAGCTCCCAGTAGAGTTAACGTGTTGAAAGAAATGTACCCTGAAATTCCATTGCCACCAAAGCCAATTTTAACTAGATGGGGTACATGGCTAGAAGCAGTTGAATATTATGCCGAACATATAGACTCTATTAACAATGTTCTCCTTGCATTGGACTCTGAAGATGCAGTCTCAATTGATACTGCGAAAACAGTTACCTGTGACATAAGTGTGAAGAATGACTTAGCTCACATTCAGCATACATTTTCATGCATCATAAAAACGCTCAAAAGTCTCCAAAATAGGCACCTTTCACTATCTGAAAGTTTTGAAATTATAAATAGTACTGTGGAACAACTGAATCGTGGTAGAGGTAAAGTTGCAGATGCAGTAAGAGCTAAGGTGGACACTGTACTTTCAAAAAACCCTGGATATGAAGAACTACAAAAGGTTGTTGCTGTGATGAGTGGTGAATCAACAGTGAAGATTAACTTGGACTTATCCCCAGCAGACATTGTGAAATTGAATTATGTACCAGTTACTTCTTGTGACGTCGAACGCTCTTTTAGTCAGTATAAATCTATCCTCAGAGACAATAGAAGAAGATTCACTTTTCAGCACTTGAAAGAAATGTTTGTAACCTATTGTTATGGTAACAGACAATAAAAATTGTGTTTTGTTGAAACTACATTGGAAGATAAGGTACGTCCATTATATTTTTTGTTTAGTTTGATTAAAATGTACCAATATTTAACGTACATAGTCATTTTTTTATAATTTTAAGTCCATATTTAATTCCATATTTTGGTAAAAATCCATATTTAATTCCATATTTTGGTAAAAATAACTACATATATATTTACATATTTCATATATTTTTAGTCCATATAAATCCGTTCCCTGGTGATAACACATTTCCGGCATTCCTCTGTATTTCATTTGTCTTCAAGACAAGTTATCCTCCACCCAGAACTAGATACGTTTATGTTGCTGATGTTGGTGAATAATTTATGACAGCAAGGCCGTTTCAATTTGAATCATGGAACAGGTGTTCGACGATGTGCGGAAGAGTTATAGCACAGTCTAGCATATACAATCACGAAGCATTTAATAAGCGACGGTGAGTCCTTTAAATATCCCAAATGTCAATGTCATTTAAGTGTTCTGCCATGGATGAATATATAGGCTACTTATACATTTATCCATGGTTCTGCTATGAATCTCTAGTAACGAAAAGCGCTCTGAGGGACGGAATTGGCATTACGCGGAAACCAAGCGCTATGCGTCAGCTATAATCTCGTAAAGGAACGGTACAGGCACAGTCTATTGTTCCTAGTAGGCCTACTCTCATCACCTCAAGCTTCGTGACTATATATGTTTTTTTGAAAGATGGGCCATGACAGGAGCGTTGCGATCGGAAAAACAGCTGAATGTCACATAGCGTGGTAGGTCTGTTGCAACAAGTTAGAGTTCGCTTTCTAACTCGTTGGTCTGTTGCTATGGTAACAACGGTTGAGTTGCCAAACTACAGTTCTCACGTGGCGAGTGCTTAATCGAAAACGCATGGCGTGGACCTATGGGACGTCTATCTCGTGCGCAAGGAAGACCTCGGTGATCACCTTTGTGAATATTTATGGAGGAAGGACTGTTCGAGGCTGGTGCGCGATCCTTTTGAGGCTCTGGCCGAAGACGTAAAATTACTCTATCCCGGCGGTGTCCGTTCCGAAGAAGGTGAAAGCGATTGAGTGTGGCTGTCGTGAAGAAGTAGTGATTTTTTTTACGTTGGCAGTTGAAGTGCGTCATTGTCATAATGGCGGGTTTCGAAAGAAAGTTCCGTAGTGAAATTTGCGTGTTTATTCTAGTGTTATGTGCTCTAGTTGAGTGTTTTTCAGTGGGTATTGAATTAATAACAGTTCTGCGTTCTTCACATTACATCGCATCGTGTGCTTCAAATGACTACAATCGTTTCATTGACTAGAAAACAGAACGTTTGCACTCGCATTATGTTGGACTGTCATTTCACAGGTAATTTGGCACATATCTCTACAATTAGTTTAGTTGAAACAATTACCAATAGAATGCTTAGGTTTTAAAATGCATCTCCACAAAAATTCTATCAAATTCGCTTTGAAATTCGACCATTTTCTATTGCAAAATCGTCAGAAGTCCGTCAACTCTCGTTTCACCATTTATTATTAATGTTTACTTATTGTCTTACATGTTTGACATGCATACTCAACGTCACAAATATTCCAAACATAAGTGGTTACTCCTCCAACTTACATATTTTCACTTCGACCTACTGAATTTACAACACGTTAAAATTTAATTTCACAAACACCAACGAAGACTGAATTACTACGAAACGCGCACTAGACTATTATCGAACTATCTGTGCCTTCAGATTCTTCCGTGCCTATAACACTGTGCTATAACCACAGTCTAGTTTATATTATATCCTAGGATTATATACATTTTTTTAATGATGGGACATGACAGTTAAGCGGCAGAGCTTGGAACTACAGCGCTATATTGCCAATATGGACTACTACGCTGCCAGCTGATGGAAGCTTGCAGTTGACGTTGGGATAGCTGATGTTAAAACATTCACTGACAATATTGATGCGAAGGTAAAAAACAATACAAAAATCGACAGAGAATCAAAGACGAAACGTACCAATGCTAACATTGTGTGCACAATAAATGTCGCCAAGAGAGCTATTAAGTTCGTGCATGCACCGCTTTCCGGATCAACAAAGTTGAGGCTGTGATTCACAGTCAAATGACGGAAATTGTTAACATCCAGCCCTTCATATCCCTTCCAGCAGTCCGTCATTATTGTAGTTTGAGCGGCGACATGTTTCCGAATAAGACGAAGCAAAGTATATTTGTCCCTTATTATTCGGACAAATCTCCAATCGCACTTCCTTCGTCTCACGATCTATCACGCCCAAAACCCAAGATCCCTCCACAACACGACCAGGCTCAAATTTCCTACGTCCAAACTTGCATTCATCAATTTCTACTCTATGATTCGGCCCTCCAGTAATTCTAGGTTCGTTCTTGTAACGGCGATCCAGACTGTCTGAAAGAAAAATAAAACTTATACCAAACAAAAGCCTAGAAAAACCTAACCTAACCTGTCACAGTTTCGTATAGGCCTATGCAAAGCGTAATAAAAGCCTAAACTAACCTAACCTAACTTTTCGCTAAAATCCTTAACTAACCCAACCTAACCTGCCACAGATTTGCTTACACAAGGCATAAAAGAACCTAAACTATCCTGACCTAACCTGTCACAGTTTCATATATGCAAACCACAATAAAAGCCTAACCTAACCTCTCACTAAAATCCTAAACTATCCAAACCTCACCTGTCACAGATTTGCCTACACAAGGCATAACAAAAGTCTAAACTATCCTAACCTAACCTCTCATTAAAATCCTAAACTAACCCAACCTAACCAGTCACAGATTTGCCTACACAAGGCATAATAAAAGCATAAACTATCATAACCTAACCTCTTACAGTTTCGTATATGCAAATTACAATAAAAGCCTAACCTAACCTGTCACTGAAAGCCTAAACTAACCCCACCTAATCTGCCACAGATTTGCCTACACAAGGCATAATAAAACCCTAAACTATCCTAACAAAATCTGCCACAATTTTGTATATGAAACCTAACCTAACCTACCCTACCCTACCCTACCTGACCTAACCTGTCACTAAAACTCTAAACTAACCTAACCTAGCCTGCCACTAAAACCCTAAACTAACCTAACCTAATCTGTCATAGATAATTACGTAAGGCATAATAAAAGTCCGAACTAACGTAACATGACACTAAAATCCTAACCTAACCTGTCACTAAAACCCTACACTAACCTCACCTAACCTGTCACAGATAATTACGTAACACATAATAAAAGTCTAAACTAGCCTAATCTGTCACTAAAATCCCAAACCAACCTAACCTAACCTGTCACCAAAATCCTGAACTAACCTAACTTAACCTGTCACAGATAATTACGTAACGCATAATAAAAGTCTAAACTAACCTAACCTGTCACTAAAATCCTAACCCAACCTGTCACCAAAATGCTTAACTAACCTAATCCGTCACAGATAATTACCTAAGACATAATAAAAGCCTAAACTAATCTAATCTGCCATAACACTTCATTATGTTACCTCTACACACATCCCTCAAGTATGAAAACCAATCCGCGATAGTTGACTCCACTATATCTGGTACATTCGTCTCATCGCACTCCCTTATTGTCTGGGAGTACGAAAACTTAATTGCAAAACCGTACATTATAAGAAGAACTCTCATGGTTGACAATCTCGCACGACTGATGTCCATAGTATCAAATCCCACCTCCCTCAAATCCATTTTAATATTATCCTCCCATCTACGTCTTGGCCTCCCCAAAGATCTTTTTCTCTCTGGCCTCCTAACTAACACTTTATATGCATTTCTGAATTCGCCCAGAATTCACATTACTTGCTTAATGTTTAAATATTTTGCTCAGCAAATACAGTTTATCCCAGTTTACATACCGTATATAGTTGAGAAAATCACACTGGTATTGGGTGCCATGCAGAGACCGAAGGGTATTTTTTCAACTAATAAAAAAAAGTATATATTACACACTGATTTCACAATTCACATATATATGGACTGCATGTGAGGAACATGTAATAAAAACAATTAAAAAAATTGGAAGTAACTCAAAGAAGAGCAATCAAATTGTTATATGAGCTGCTATATTTAACACCATCACATAGCTAATATTACAAAAATTCTGCCATTGAAATATATTAAAAAAATCCATGTGTCTTTTTGTGTTTAAAGTACTAAAGAGAAAAATACTCTATATAATTATAAACTTAAAATAAATGCAGAAATTCATGAATATGAAATATGATCATACAGAAAATTGAGGTTGAAACATCAAATATAACACAATTTGGAATTAAATCATTTTTATGTAGCATCAAAAGAATATACTTCATATCAAATTGCATGAGATTGATTAATACAGATCAACAACTTGTTAAATACCGGTATTGCTGGAAGCAATACAATCAAAATAATTTATACAGATGATAATTTAGTTTAATAAGTTACATTGTTTTTGTATGGTAAATTAGTAGTAATTAAATTATTTATGATATTACAGTAGTTTATAGATGTTTATATACCTATGTAATATAAGCCGCTCTTCTTCTACAGTCTTCAATCTTGCGATTGGTTTGTAACAGCTCTTCATGGCAAGTCTTTGCACTTCTTGATATGTGGAGCATCTGGTATCTTCTTTAATATTTGAAAGGTAGTTTATCCGTGGGCGTCCCTTTTTGTTCTTTCCTTCTATTATTTTGACAATTGGGTGCCGATTTCTAATTAGATGGCCCAAAAGTGAATGTTTTCTCTTTTGAATTGTATACATAATTTCTCTTGTATGTCCTATTCTCTTCAATATTTCTTCGTTAGTGATTTTATCTATCTAACCTACTCTCAGCATTCTTCTATAGCACCACATTTCGATAGCCTTTAATCTTCTTTTTTCTTCTTTGGCGATTGTCCAAGCTTCACAGCCGTATAATGCTAAACTCCATACATGCGACTTCGAAAACCACTATAAATTATAATGTACTGCCCTAATTATGAGCGCCTCTCAAGGGTCTTGTAATAAATAAATTAAGTAATGAATAAATTAATTTCTTTGACACAATTAACACATCATTATTCAGTGTCCAAATTTATGTAAAAACTGCACAGAAAAATTCACTTCTTAATTAAATTAAAATTTACTTAAAAGGAAGTTAATTAATTATCCAACAAAATTAATTTATTCCGATTTTAAAGTTTTCCAAATTAAACAATTAATATATATATATATATATATTTATATATTTATATATATATATATAATTATATACATTATTTAAATACAGGGTCCGGCAAACAGATATGACTTTTTTGAAATGAGATAACACAGTTGTATCTTAAGGTAAGTTGGTTTTTATTCTTTCATCGAAAATAGGCATTATTGCCATTTACTGATGCAAAAGAACAAATTAGGTTTTGAAAATTGCACCCTCCAAATGACGTCCATTTCTTCAAATTACTTCTGGAACCTGTCTCTGCCTACTATGTCTCTGGTGTACGGGTGATGTTTGGCCTTCCTGTTGGCTTACGTTTTGATGCTGAAGAAGTCATTCCAATATCACGGCTAGGAACTCTCATGTCGACCCACATTTAAATGTCGGAACCTCTGCTGTGTAAGAACTACTGAATCATTTGTTTTGAAAAAATCTCCACTGCAAATGCAGATGCGATGCATTCCATAGATCCATTGCAACTGAAATTACATAAATAATGGGTTCATCCCTATCCTCTCACCACTGCGCGACTGTCTTAGCCACAGTTACTGCCAACCTAAAAAGTCAGATCTTTTTGCCAGACCCTGTATTGTAATAAAAATCGTAAGAAATATAAAGAACATGTTTATTCTACCAGTTGACATTTGACATGTCCTTTAGCTGAACCCAAATGTTACACACAACCACTGGAATAAATCATAGTCAGAGTTATGGGTTAAAGTTATACATTTTTTTCATTTTAATAAATTTAAAAAAAGTATTAAGCAAATTATTTAGTATTATGTCTCTTTTTTTCCTTTTTTTTCTTATTTTCAATATACTATTTGTTCATTCCAACTTATATTCTGTTCTTGACTTGATTCTCTACTTTTGTCTTATCCCAGTTTTGTAACAATTGTATTGGTTTTATAATTTGTTATGTTCCATTTAATACAAAATAGTTATTTATAGGAACGAGTTTGCTCAATCGGCGTGCACTACATCAATAATATGCATTTATTTTGTATTGTATGTAGCAATAAATACTAAGAAAGTATTTAGAGTCTCACTTACACAAGAGTTACAATTTATGAACTTAGTTCTTCACGCCTCTCTATAGGAAGTGATAATGGTCAATGTGTAACCTTTTTCTCTTGATGTTCTGGGCTCAGCCTTTCTCAAGAGAGAATCTCTTGGAATATCCAAAATTTCTGCTTTTTGTGTTAGGTAAAAAGAGTAAAGAGTAAGTCCCTTTGGATGAAGAACAGCGTTGGTAACTGCAACTGCTTTCTTCCTACACAGCAGAGTTCCAGAGGCAAATATCAAAATCAGGGCGTGGTCGAGAGGTTAAACATGCCCACGTAAATGATTCATTCTTGCATGTATTCGTACTTGGTGATTAGGTTTCTTGTTCGAGCTGTGAATATGCCATATAGATTGATTTTATTATTATTGTAGTTGTTTAGTCAACGATCCCAAGATAGGTCTGAACCTCATAAGTGATGCCAAAAAGTATCACTTATGAGGCAACTAGGCCAGAAGATAATAGGGTAGGGTGGCCAGTTCCTTTCCCCCTTCATTGCATATATCACCTATTAGCTACATTACACTAATCAGACTTCAGATGCATATAAACAAATTGTTCTTCCTCTGACACACATCATCAAGTGGGATGTACTGCCTGATAATAGAGGTATAAGCCAGAACCTCAATTAGAGGATAATTTTGTTATAGTGGATTGTTGTTCAAATTAACTTCATCAGCAGGAGGAAGCCTAGGTTTCTTTTGAGATAAACTGAATGATTGAACCGCAGTTTAATGTTTGTCTTGTAATGGTTAATTAAATAATTAAATTTTACATTTAAATTGCATTGGCAATATTTACACCTCAGACACTTTTAAAACCCAATCTTAAAAGTAACATTTTCCAGCCACTCTTTTGTACACTCCTAAAGAATGGCACTTTGTTTTCCTATGATAAGGATACTGTAATCACAACACAGGCCCTACCACAGCGACTTACGATAATCTATATTATGACTGTAATGTTAATGCAACTTTCACACCACCCACTATAAACTCGACCTAAAATGAAATTTATTATTTCTTTCTTGCTATTCAGTAATTGAAAACAAGCGCAGAACTAAGTTGAAATCTATTTTCTGGCATTTTCTCAAGCTTTGGCGCTGCGAAATGAGATACGAAATAAAAAGAAAACTCTGCAAAAAAATCTTCAAAAATTTCTGAAAATTCTTCTCCCGCCGTCTGCAGTTTGTTCCCTCTGAACATGACATAAAACAATCAGATTCAGTTGGTAACAGTGGACATGAGTTGCGAAATAACAGAATTCAAAATTTAAATATGCCTTAATAATGAAACCCCCTAAATCTGGTTAATTAATCTCCTAAATTAGCTTTCCTAAAGTCGAGACCAAGCTAAATCACTTTCTCACACCCGAAATCAGTAATTCCCCCCATTTCATTAAAAATAGTTAAACCGCACCATAAAACTCTCTCTTTACGCTAATGAGGAAGTGAAAATCCAAAGAAATTTCTGGAGCCAATATTGGGAAAATGTGCATTTGACACAGTTCTCGTTCAGGAGCCAATGCCTGTGGTATCGGCGAGGCTTGAAGTGAATATTATAACGTGCCAAAGCTCACCCCTCTCGGTGCTGACATTGGGATCTCTCGGCGGCTGCGTGAAGATGGGTGCTGGGGTGGCTGCGCGGGTCTTGTTGCCGGCCTTCTGGTGCACTGCACACGAGCACTTGTTGGTGCTGTCGCACGTGCAGACGGCGTCCTTGTGCACCTTGCCAATTCCTCGTGGCCCACTCCAGCCAGGAACTCCCACTACGAAATCTGTGAGGTGTACAGTTTGAGTATGGCATGACGTATGTGGACCAGAGATTGCATTAACACATTGACAGGACGGACTGTACCTGTGCAGTCCTGCGGACAGATGTGGCTGTGTGTCTGCTCCAAGGGGTCGCACAGACTGTCGGGGCAAGTCTCGATGTCGGGACTGCAGGTCGAGTACTCTTGCGTGAAGAGATGTTTCTTCAGTCCCCTGCCTGGCCTCCACACGCAGCCGGCGCTCAGGCTCCGCGGGGCCCTGCAATCATACAGACCGGTTGGATCCGAGTGCAGATGTGCGGTACACCCTTCAGTCCTCGGCTACTCACTTGAAGGACGCGGCCCGGCCCGTGGCCACTCCGCACAGCTCCTCGCAGGTCTTCCGCCGGTCGCGCTCTGCACACAGGTCCCACTGCTGCTCGGTGACGTTGTGCCAGAAGTGCACCGTGCTGCAGGCCCCGCCACTCGTCTGGTTCACCACCTCCACCCGCAAAGGAACTTTAACCGTGTCGTTGTATGGGAACCTCACTTCTATCGTCAAGCTGCAAACATGATTTAGTATAAAAATACGAAGATGATTACATTTGTTGATACTGAATCAGTTAACATAGACCCGTGCAATACTACATAAATCTGATCCTGTCCAGGGTAGCGAATGGTGTTTGTTCTTTTCACATGGTTAACCAGTCTGAGAGAACGGTTTTTATTGCTATGTTTTCATTGTATGTATCCGTTAATGCACAAAGTAGCTGTTACTATATTTTGAAATTCGCGTTTTTTTGTATAAGTAATTTCAAAATGAAAACTGGATCGATACATGATCTGCCTAGCTTCTAAAACCATTTTGTTCTTGTACGAATTTATCTTCTATATATTTATTTTATATTATGGAAACATATATTTTGTAACCTGTATTCAGAAAACTTATCCTCGAATAGAATTTTATTTTATTTTCATTTTTATAAAGGGGAGGGGCAACTAAAGCTTTCCATCAGGAAGAGACGATTTATTGCATATTTCCATATAGAGGGTATCATGCCAGAAGTGCGTATCAACAAAACTGCAAGTTTATATTAGAGCCATATAAATATGGAATTATTTTTCCTTTCCTTGTCTAGATAAAAGATACATTCTTCCATCCTTCCTCATGTCAATTGTAATTCTCAAACGGTTGTTTTCAAACATACATACATATATATATATATATATATATATATATATATATATATATATATATATATATATATATATATAATTATACAACTTCCATTCAAATATTTCAATAACGCAAGATTTGTTGATACGCTCTTCTAGTAGTATTGTTCAGTAATTCGAAAAGTCTTTGTTGAAATTTTAGACCTGAATATTTTAAAGGTTCCATATTTATGTTGTCCTCACCAGACGATTTCTTATTTTTTGCTCGCTCTAACACATTTTCGAGTTGCGATATCGAAATTAGGCCTATTGTTGTTGTTTAGTCAACTGTCCGAAGACAGGTCTTAACTTCACAAGTGATACCAATAAGGCACCACTTATAAGGCAACTAGGCCAGGATATAATGGAATAGGGTAGCTAGTTCCTTTCCCCCTCCATTGCATATGTCGCTGATTAGCTACATGTTACACTAATCAGACTTCAGATGCACACATATCGTCAAGTGGGATGTAGGCTACTGCTTGATAATAGAATTATGCCTATTATTTTATTGTTATTTTCATGTAGGCCTACATAAATTTATAAGTGATAATAATTTCTCTTTAAATTGTGGAAGTAATATAAGTAATCTTTTTATTGGTATAATATGTGTTTTTACCAATTATTTTATCTGTTAAAGTATTAGTCAAAATATCATTAAACTTCTTTGTATGCAAAATTGTCAGTATACTTAGGGCTACTCAAATTTAAAATTACAAATTAACACCGAAATTAATAATCATTGCACCAGAACAGAGGGGGCAACTGAATGCTCTGTGGAGCAGTGGAGAGCGGCTCTTGCTCACGAAATATTACTGCCAGCTCTGCAGAGGCGCACAGGCGGAGTTATGGTGGGTCATGGGGGGCACTGCCCCCCGAACTTGTTTAAAATCTTTTTCTATTAACGTTAGAAAATATTGAATTCAAAAGATCTTTTTTGCTTTTGTTTATGATTAAGTTTCTGTGCTTAAATTGATGAATTAATGTCTTCAATCATGTGTCTGGACTATAATATTTATTTTAAATTTCTGAATGTATAAGAATTCCTATACTTCATGTGTTAGAAGTCTGCAGATGTTCAGGCCGCCACTTGGAGAAATATGAATTATGAATAACACAACAATGCAGAAAAAAGAAAAATGATACCGGTATAATGTATAAAATTAAAAACGAGATTAAAAAAAAATAGAGTTTACATTTCATATGATATCTTCAGGAAGGTAAACTTCTTATAAAAAATGTTCTGTTAGCACTGTTACGTAGTTTTATTCATGTATCTGTACGAGAGAGAAAAGGAGGGAGATTGTTTTACGTTATGCCCTATTATAATTTGTAGTAGCCCTACAGTTCAAGTCCTATACAACTCGGTTCGAAATATCGCGGATATGGATGTAACATTGTAAGAAACATGCGCCCCGAAAATACTTTTATTAAATGATCATATTTCGATATACTGTACCACGTTCAAGCTATAACGGGGGAAGGAGGTAAATGATGTCCCCCATAACCCCGTTATATGGAGATTCTATGGCTTTGCTTTGCCTTCCCCCAAGGAAACAGTTCTCTCTCTGTCTATGCAGAGGCAGATATCTATCGCACATGGATATATTGTAATAGAAATCATATTCTCCCGTTAAACAATTAATAGAATTGAAATGTGATTGAAATAAATGCATTTCAAATAATTGGAACATTTGTGTTTGAGGAAATAAACGTACGCAATTGGTATGCTGTATAGCGTATATAATGTATCGAGTGTATCAGTTAATACGTCTATACGTTTGATTGCATCGTGTGATGACAGTATTATTGTTACAGGAAATATGACATTACTGTTGGAAAGGCAATTATTCAAATTAAACAAGTCACAACAATACTAAGTCATTTTATTGCCTCAAACTCTTCACAATTCACATCCAAGCATAATTGGCGACACTTTGGGAAGTCATTCATTGGTTTATGATACATGTCCATTGGAATAACATGAATTTATTCCTCAATTACTAATTTTCAGCATATCGACGCCTTGCGGTTTTCGGGCATAAATCTTCTCCTTCAAATAATCCTACAACCAATAGTCACAGGTTGTGTGAGATCAGGGGAATAGGCTGGCCATTCTGTCGGTCCTCTTCTTCCCACGCACCTGTTTTGCAAATCACGATGGCACTTCTCACGTTTCAAAGCACGAAACACACTGGCATGACCGATACCAAGCTCACGTGCAGCTTGGCGGATCGATTTGTGTGAGCTGGTGTCGAACGCTTCCAGAATCCTTCTCGTTGTCGCTGCATCTGTGCTACTGCGAGGCCTTCCAGGAGGTTTTCCTTTCTGGGTGCTTCCCGTTGACAGCAGTCGTTTTCTCCACTTTCTCACAGTCGATGGCTGCAATGCTACGTTAAAATCACATCTCGCCAGTTTTACGGCCTCACGATCATTACCGTACGTTATTGCCCATGCTGCTGTTGCATCAGCGACATCTTGACTAAAACGTAAGCTCACCATTGTTGTGATGTGGTATTGTTATTTGTTGAATTGCCTTTCCAACAGTAATGCCATATTTCCTGTAACAATAAAACTGTCATCACAGACGCTTTGGCTAAAAACTGGGATCCCCTGAAAAGCTACTTTCAGTCTCAGGAAGAAAGTGCACTAGACAAAATCATTCTGACATGGTTTTACAAGAGGAGGACATTGCTTTTTTGCATATTAACTTTCTTATCCAATATCTCAAAATATTTCAAGAAAAAATGTTAAAACTTGAATTACAATTCACAGTAACAGAGATATTTCAGATGCTTTTAGACTGAAAGCAAAACTTGAATCACGGATTCAGGATAAGTTTTTTGGAATAAAAATCAATTCTAGGCTTCCAGAGTTAGAGCGATACAACGAGATAAAACTTGAAGATGATCATCTTGGTGGCTACGAAAGAGCTCTATCGTACTTGAAGAAATGGTACGACTTTACAGAAGACAACTACCACAGCAAAGTAAAGGTACCTACTTCATCTTTGCAAGGTGTTTACATTTGAGGATCTCTTTTCAGCCATTAAAAGCTGCAATGTTCGTATTAATGAAGATGACTTGTATGAAGAATTTTGTGCATTACGAAAAATGTTATTTTCTGTGTTGGAAAAAAAATTCAAAACTGTATCAGAAAAGTATTGTTTTATCTTCAATACAGCAAAGACAGACACAGTGAAGATATTCAACTTAATCTTAAACGTGTAGCTGCTTTTGTGTTAAGTGTCTGCTTCCAACGCTCAAACGGAAAGGATGTTTTCTCAATGAAACAAAATGGACACATGTAAGAAACAGACTGCAAGTTGATTGAACTAAATGCGAGCTCCAAATTCTGAATCATTATCGTGTAAAACAGTGTGCAGATATTTTTCAAGTATTTTTGAATGTCAAACCTCTATTGAAGGCTTCTGCTAATAGTAAAAAGTATCAAACCCAGACAGCCCAGTGATGTGCTGAATACACCTGCTTAGATAGGCTACCGGAAATTCAGAAAATAAATTCAGACACTTCAATTAGGTGAGTGTATTGTTTCATATTGCTTTAATGCCAATGTAAATTGAAATATTATTAGTCTTAATTACTATCTACTTGTTTTGATTTAATAATAATATTTTGCACATATAGTTTTCTTTATCAGCTCGTTGAGAAATACCTGTTCGAGTGCCCTCTTTTTTAATATCTAAAATCTGGTCACCCTATTCGGGGCAGAAGAAGACATCATTACTATATATGGATCGTATGTGGAGACTAAGAGGAAGGTTTGCAGTGAAGAACCTGCCTTTGGGCAGAAAATTATGAATGAATAAAGACTACAAAGCTAACATAAAAATATGAACATCAAGAAAATGCCTTCACCTGCTCATTCACATTTGTTTCTATGCATATTTACTCGTAGAATAGACCTATTGTTCTTTGCTGCTCTGAAAATCTGCATAGGCGAAACAAAAGTGTGTTTTCCTGGGAGCCGGGACAATCTGGACGGGTGACTAAAGGCTGGTTCACAATAAACCGAGAATGGAAACGATAACGAGAACGGGAACGGAAATAATGTTAAAATAAATGCATTTAAATACGAGCATTCACAATAGTTAGTTGTGAATGCTCACATTTAAATACATTTATTTTAAAAATATTTCCGTTTTCGTTGTCGTTTCCGTTTCCGGTTTATTGTGAACCAGCCTTAATAGTGTACACTACACCACTCACTTGAGGGTGCCGGGAGCGTGGTGCAGGGCGAAGACGTCACTCACGTAGACGATGCCGCCGCTGGGCGTAATGCTGAAGGCGAGGCTCGGCGTGTCCAGGCGGAAGAGTGGCGCGGACTTGGCCTGCACCAGGTCGCGCAGGGCGTCCGGCTGGGCCACCCGCGCGTACAGAGACGCGCCCCGAAACAGCACGACGTGCCCGTCGTAACGCGCCGCAGTGCTGGGCGTCCAGGCCGCCGTCTGGCTCAGCGACGCCATCTGCCCCACACCCACCTCCACGTCTGCCTGTCAACATGCGCTGAGTTACTATTCATTCAGCTCAGCGAAAAGTCCCTCGTATAAAGAAAAGGCTGCAAAAATTCAATTTTCTTATAGCTTCCTTCAGTGCAGGCGGCAACGGTGGGCTTGAAGCAGGCGTGATAGAACTTAACATCGAACAGGTTATTGAACATACATACCTGGAGTGTTAGTTCTCGTGAAACATCTTTTACCGGACACTGTTCGCTGTTGGTCGATTCCTAGAACTCAGAACTTAACCTCGAACAGGCTTTTACCGGACACTGTTCGCTGTTGGTCGATTCCTAGAACTCAGAACTTAACATCGAACGGGCTTTTGAACATACATACCTGGAGTGTTAGTTCTCGTGAAACTTCTTTTACCTGACGCTGTTCGCTGTTGGTCGATTCCTAGAACTCAGAGCTTAACCTCTAACAGGCTTTTACCTGACGCTGTTCGCTGTTGGTCGATTCCTAGAACTCAGAACTTAACATCGAACGGGCTATTGAACATACAGTACATACCTGGAGTGTTAGTTCTCGTGAAACTTCTTTTACCTGACGCTGTTCGCTGTTGGTCGATTCCTAGAACTCAGAGCTTAACCTCTAACAGGCTTTTACCTGACGCTGTTCGCTGTTGGTCTATTCCTAGAACTCAGAACTTAACCTCGAACAAGCTATTAGTACTCGTGGAACTTCTTTTACCTGACGCTGTTTGCTGTTGGTCGATTCCAGAACTCAGAACTTAACCTCGAACAAGCTATTAGTACTCGTGGAACTTCTT
This sequence comes from Periplaneta americana, assembly GCF_040183065.1. Classification (NCBI taxonomy): domain Eukaryota; kingdom Metazoa; phylum Arthropoda; class Insecta; order Blattodea; family Blattidae; genus Periplaneta; species Periplaneta americana. Next base: position 169,907,598 of record NC_091129.1, on the reverse strand, counting down.
TTACCTGACGCTGTTTGCTGTTGGTCGATTCCAGAACTCAGAACTTAACCTCGAACAAGCTATTAGTACTCGTGGAACTTCTTTTACCTGACGCTGTTTGCTGTTGGTCGATTCCAGAACTCAGAACTTAACCTCGAACAGGCTATTAGTACTCGTGGAACTTTTTACCTGACGCTGTTCGCTGTTGGTCGATTTCTAGAACTCGCGACACTAAATTGCATCACGAAACTCGCCTTGTTATGCCCATCTCTTCAAGTTGTATTCATTTCAGTTGAGTCGCATCATAAGTCTATGTGTTTGTGGTATAGTGTTCATTATTTGCAAAGGATCGTTGACTCAAGACTAGGACGTTAAATCTCCCATCAAGAACGCTTTCTTATTCTACAGTGAACTTTCGGAGGTAGTGCCAGACCCTTCAAAATCAGACGACGAGAGAACTAAAAGAATCCGTAATAGAAGAAAATAGAAGCAATATGTATGCTGGAAAGGCTGCTGCAAGGAAAACTCGCGACTGTGCCATGGTACCTTTGTTTTGGATTCGTAGGCCTAGACACTAATAGCCATCCTCAGTGTATTCATGTTTCCAGCTAACTTGCGTCATCATTTGGAAAGCACGCATTTGGAGTTCAAAGATAAAGAGATCACTATAAAACTTTCTTAAATGAATACGTTAGAAGTATTAAATAATTAAAAAAGGTAATATACCTTTGCAGACGGGCCTGTTTCAAGACCATTGTGTGTCATCGTCAATGTGTTACGAACTCCAGCTCGTCTTGATTTCCGGCGATTGCTGTCGTCAGTGGTGGGGGGGGGGGTTGTTTGTATGTTGTGAATTATGTGATCAAATAATGTATGTATATTGAATTTAATTGTATATTAAGTAACCTATATGTTGTGAATATTTTGTGTGCTTGTATAGCCTATTTCGTATTGTTCTAATATGTTTAATTGTGGACTGAATACTGACAACAAAAACGCAGAGAAAATAATGCACTGGCATCGATATCTAAATTACATAATAGTTCTATATAATGACAGTAGAAGATAAATAGAAAATCTACATCAGCAATTAAACAAACTACATTCCAAATTAAAGTATACAATAGAAATAGAACATAAGCAAACTATAAATTTCTTAGATATCACAATAATCAAAACAAACAACAAACACGAATATAAGATATAGAGGGAAAACACACACACACACACACACACACACACACACACACACACACACAAATTTATCAAACCATCCCATACAACATAAACATGCAGATTTTCGTACAATGACAGCTACAGCGAAGAACTAAGTACTGTACAATAAAATATATACCACGAGACAACGGATACAACTCTAATATAATAGACACGTCAATAAAAAGGGAAAAACAAAAACATAACAAACCAACACAAACAACACACGAGATCAAATACATACATGCATACATAACATTAACATATGACAAAGGCCACCGCGTAGCTCAGTCGGCTAAAGCGCTTGCCTGCTGATCCGGAGTTGCGCTTGGACGCGGGTTCGATTTCCGCTTGGGCTGATTACCTGGTTGGCTTTTTTTCCGAGGTTTTCTCCAATCTTAAGGCAAATGTCAGGTATGGCGAATCCTCGGCCTCATCTCGCCAAATATCATTTCGCTATCACCAATTCCATCGACGCTAAATAACCTCGTGATTGATACAGCGTCGTTAAATAACCAAGTAAAAATATATATGACAATATCAACACACACACAATTGCAGTTCCATTAAAAAAAAACTGGAATACAAGATAGAATATAAAACAAATAACACAATACAGAAACATCTACGTGTAAATAACCACATCAAACAATGGAATAAACAGAATTCAAGCGGGTTTACAAATTAAAATGAAATAAATGCCCAGATTTCTACATAGGACAGACTGGAAGATCATTCCAAATAAGATACAATGAACACAATAAAGCAATAACTAAACCATACATCACATACAATTACGCAGAACAACAATCACGATTACAATAATATAGAAACAGAAATGGAAATACTACACATCACACCAACAGTTCCGAAACAGAAATGGAAATACTACACATCACACCAAAAGTTTCGAAACAAATGGAAAACACATCACACCAAAAGTTCCGAAACAGAAATGGAAATACTACACATCACACCAAAAGTTTCGAAACAGAAATGGAAATACTACACATCACACCAAAAGTTTCGAAACAAATGGAAATACTACACATCACGCCAACAGTTCCGAAACAGAAATGGAAATACTACACATCACACCAAAAGTTTCGAAACAAATGGAAATACTACACATCACACCAACAGTTCCGAAACAGAAATGGAAATACTACACATCACACCAAAAGTTCCGAAACAGAAGTGGAAATACTACACATCACACCAACAGTTTCGAAACAAATGGAAATACTACACATCACACCAACAGTTCCGAAACAGAAATGGAAATACTACACATCACACCAACAGTTCCGAAACAAATGGAAATACTACACATCACACCAACAGTTCCGAAACAGAAATGGAAATACAGGGACATCATTTTATTTTTACTAACATTTTTTATATTAACCTGGCTATACCTTTAGAGAACCGGAAACACCGTTCGCTACCTCCTTCCACGACTGGAGTTCGACGATACCGGCGTAAAACACAAACAAATCACTTTACTAGGTATAGGAGGGAAGAAAAGTGGTTCATCCATTTACGTAAACTAGGAAATATCGCGATTTTGAGTTCGATAATTTTCATTAGGTTTTTGTTTAATCTAAATGCAGTACTGTATTAAGAATAAGTGTTTTTACTCACGAACTGAGCTATTCATGCGAACGTATTCATTATGCAGTGTATATTATACTGTCTACAGCACATTAGCGTACAATATAGAGAATGAAGTTCAATTGAAAAATAATCATAATATGGATATTTAAACACATTTTTGAAAATAGTGGCAGTTCATTTCGATACAGGCTTCAGTTCTTTTGTGCATAATATCGCACTATAGACTATTGCATCTAATTCCAATTGCCAGTTTCGTCCTTCGTACTAGTAACTCATGTTGAAATAATCCTGTACCTACTCTATAAAAGAGTACCTTACGTACTGTAAATTCAATCTTCACTTCTGCCCGACCCGCACAGATAAAATTACTCAGACATGCTATCTACTGTCCGTCCAAGTGGTTATGCCGCAGGATCGTAGAAAGAGGGAACTCACGTGACAGTTAATTACTTAACGAGGCCCTTTTATTTAAGTTATTTTAAACAGTTGTATAATATTACGTAAACGTCCAATTCCTAACAGAAATTAATGTTTTCAGAAAAGAGCTAAGACAGCCCTGCTTTACAGAGGGGTGAGCAGAAGCAGGTGGGGGAAATCGGGATGCGGCGTGGGCAAACGGACTGTACCTGTGCGAAAATATGATTCAATATTGAAAGTTCTTTCGTCACTGGAAAACGCGAACATATTTCTGGAACGTACTATACTCAATAACTCAGTGCTGTTTACTATATGCGTCCTTGATTCTGTCTGGAGCACAGTTGAAACTTCATTAATAGGAAGGGTGGGAGTGAAGTACATTCAAAAACTCAGGTACAATACAAATTGAAGTAAAAATAAAATGATGTCCCTGTACTGCACATCACACCAAAAGTTCCACAATTAAATATATTAAACAATACGAAATATAGCCTACAAGCACACATACCCACAACATATACGTACTTAATACACAATTACAATTGAATACACATACATTATTTGATATCATAATACATGACATACAAACAACCCCAACCACCATTACATATTAAAGAAATTTCCCCCAAACTAAATTCAGCGTGTTTTGCTATTAGATCTATACAAGAGATATAGCCTAGCAAATATCAATACCTTAAAAACAATATACTTTGCATACTTCCACTCGGTAATGAGTTTTAGAATAATATTCTGAGGAAATTCCACAGATAGTAACAGTAAATTCCTACTACAAAAAAGAGTAATGAGAATAATAGTGGGTGTCAAATTTAGGGAATCATGTAGAACCATTTTCAAAAAACTACAAATAATATCAGGACCTGTCAGCATTTTTTATTAATAAACTTCCTCGTATGTAATCGTGAAAACTTTATAACTAATTCAACAATTCATAGGATAAATACTCGTCAAAAATGACTTTCATATTCCATCGGCAAGTCTATCGTGCTATCAAAAAGGAGTGCCTTATATGACACTAAACATTTTTAACAGCCTCCCTATCGATATAAAAAAGTAAACTCGAAACAAAAGATTATTTAGGGCCAAATTAAAGAAGTACCTAATTTCTCACGGCTTCTATTCTGTAGGTGAATTTATGACATTCAATAACACTACATGAATATTTCTGTGTTGTATTAAGTATCGATACTAACCCTTTGTGTTGTACTAGTAGACTATATTGTAAAACTCTTCTGTATATATTTCGACTAGACTGTGACTATAATAAGACTTTGTAGTACTATTACAATTTTTTTGGCATGTTCCAAATTCTAGCTGTGAAGTGATGTACGAATATCTTACTTACAAATGGCTTTTAGAGAACACGAAGGTTCATTGCCGCTCTCACATAAGCCCGATGTACGAATACCATGGAATGTAAATATGTAAATAGAGTACAATACCTTAAGAGCAGCACAGCCCGCCACTGACAACAGCAATCAAGACGAGCTGGAGCTGCAGTAGTTCGTAAGACATTGGTGATGACACCACACTGTGTCCGTCATTAAGGTATTTTACCTTTTTTTATAAACTTTTTAACGTTTTACTTTAAGAAAGTTTTATATACCTAAGTGTTATAGTGAGCAGTAAAGATATCAGTTTTTTTACGCCCGAATTACTGAAGATGAAAGTAGTACGGTTTAGCATTTCGCGCTACAAGAATGAAAAGACAATCGGAGCGTTTTAATGCAATAACTTAGTTACCGAATAGCGCAGGCAAGCAAAACCTAAAGACTAGTTAAGCCCTATGCTGCATGCTGGACTCGACTGTCGTCCTCTCTCACATGGCACTGTATGTGTGCTATAGCTAGTTTGTCGTCTCAAGAGGTTATTTTGTTCCGAATAGCGGTAGCTACTTCTCGTTTTTACGCGATATCAACATTAACATTCGCTATTGTGTGTGAATCGTTCCGTCCAAAGCCACGAGACTGAAATCTTGAATCTCTTGGATAATCTTTTCCAAGCAGATGGCTTATCGTGGGCAGCTACACAGATGTCGCGAATGCAATGACTGAGAAACGTACTGGCGGCATTTCACGAATAAAAGCGATTTTAGCCATTGCCATTCCTCTATCGTTTTGTTAGTATTCCTCTTCCCTTTACTTAATCTTCATCTTTCTTCTGTTATTTCTCTTGTAATAAGTTAGTTATAGGCCTAAACATGTTCCTTTTCACTTCATATTTACAGGATTTGAAGTTCACTGAGTTTACGCTAATTGGCACATACTTAATACATAATGATGTGTTTGTTACGTATTATATTGAAGGTATGTTTCTTTATTTTTTCATAGATCTTTATACTTGGTCTAACTGTATTATTGGGTGCTATTCCTAGACATTTCGCTAGCCCGCGCTACTAGCGTGCTAAACAGGATTCATATCATATCATATCGCTAACACTGGTTTATGAATACGAAAAACGTTAGTTCGCTGATCATCCACCGAAAGCCCGCGCTAAGAATGTCTATGAATACGGTCCTAAATCTTTATACCTTATTACAACATGTCAATAGTTTCCTCTGTTTACATTTTTATTTTATTTGCATAATTTACATTCTTAGCTTGTTTTCTGTAGTTATATTTATTTAAAATTATATTTTAAAGTGTTTATAACAAATAATTCAGGATAACAGTATTGTTATGGTGACTGGCCAGGTTCAAACTAAAACTGGCTTCCTGGGCATCTGAAATATTTACAGAAAAGCACGACAAATAATCACATGAAATTAAAATGTATATGATATCCTAGACCTTTCACATCAGTGGTGAAACACCATAAAGTCGCAAAACACTGTCAATTTGCTAGCCACAAATTTGTTAATTGAATGGAACTTAAGAATACTGCGTAGGAACTTACGTCTTTATTGCATTATTGATTTTATTATTTTCAGTGCAAGGAATATTGTTTTATTTATTTATTTGCCTTTGTACTATCAATGAAAAACATGTTTTTATATTTAATTTAAGTGGCAGTCTTTGTATGTAAGTAGCCTAGTTACGCCGTATAGCTAATTGATTGCAATAAAACACTATTTTCGAATCCGTAATAATTTACATCACTACTCTGAATCTTGATCTTACCTTTGTGCATTAAGTAATATCGAAAACACACGTTAGGTACAACGAAAGCAATGAACAGGCACAATTACTTCACTATCACTTTAGAATCTCCCGCCTCCACTCAGCGTTGCCAAACCTACTCATGCTCCGGCTTGTAACTGAAGAAGGTTCTGGCAGTGTAGTTCATTTTTCTAATACTCTTCATTCGTTGCCTTTCTTTTTGTTCATTCATTCATAAGCAATTCTTTACCTTTTTTCTCTCTTACCTTCTTTTCTTATCGTTTGCCATTAATTCGTTCTCTTTAGTTCCTTCTATCATATTTCCTTTCCTTTGTTTTTATATCTGTATTTACTTTCTTTTTCTTTCTTTTTTCTCTAATTTCCTTTGATTTCTGTCCTTTTCCATTCTTCATTTTTATCACCACTTTTCTTTTTCACAATCTTCTTTATTTTTGTTTTTCTTCCCTCTGTCTTTATAACCCTACTTTTCACTTTTTCCTTTCCTTCATTCCTTCGTTTCCTTTTTTGTATCTCCACGTCTTCTCTCTGTCTTTGTTCTTCTCTCCTCCTTCCATCAGCTCCCCACTGGCTCCACCCGTCATGGATTCACGCACAGGTTGTTCGTCGTTTTGACTAATGCCTTCGCAATTAAAGTCGCTTTCGAGGACAGTGAAGGAAAGCTTCGCCTAATTAGGTGCGCGCGTCGTAATAAGCGGACCCACGAGTCGTGTCAGATCGTTTGTTACGGACATTTTCCCCCTTCATTAAGGGTAAGCTTGTGTTTATACTCTTATGAGTGTTCTCTATAAACCCCATCAATAGGCGAAAACTAGGATAATGGATTTTCCAGTAACCATTTCAAATACACATTATTTTATGAGGAATTCTTTTATTTGCCTTCTTTTGTCTTACGGCACACAGGTTATTCAATAACACGAAGCAGTCGCTAACATTTATGTAGGCCTAGTGGGCGTTTTAATGTAAGCACTGATTTCTCTTAGCAATGAGATTTCATTGTAATGTCAAATGAATGCCGTTGGAAAATGTTCTACTTCCAAATCTTTCACTGCCACACCACGACATTATCGCGAGTTAGGCGACCGCAACTGATTCTTGGGTCAGTTTCTGTACAGTTCTTTTAATTTGAGGATGCATACAGTATAAGTGTTCCGAGGAAGATAATGACAATTTCCCATTAAGGAAAAAAGTCATTTCACGTAAATTCGGACAGTTTAAAAAGAAAAATGACCTTCATGTCACCAATTTTTATGAAACTTTTTTTAGGCATTATATGAGTAAAAATACATACACAGTTGTTTTTCTTGCCCCAAAATTCTCTAACTTAACAGTTACAAAATACATGGGACATTCAATAATTAATGGCAACAATGTTTGTATGTGGCGCTATCAGCGGTAAATGATCCAAGCTAATAACAATGAGAAAGAAGAGCATCTGATGTGTGTTATCTGTGAGTTTGAAGACATAATCTCATTTATAAGATATTTGTAGTGAGTTTAATTTGTGGACTGTTATCTGCAGTGCTCTTAGCAAATGCGAACAATTGTATCTTCAATTCTGGTTGGTAACATCGAGCCCAGGTTTCATCTAAAGTTATAATACTCGAAGGAAACGCTCGCCTTCACGTCCATAGCGTTCTAAGTGCGATCTCGCTGTTTCCATTCTTTGCCACATGTTTTCCTCTTTAAGATTGTGTGGAACCCACCGAGCGCAGACTTTCCTCATCTTTAACATCTTCTTAAGTATGTGAAGAATCGTACCAGGAGCAATTCCAACTTCCCTTGCTAGTGCAATACAAGTCCAACAACGGTGTTCTTCCAGCAGTGCTTGCAGCGTTCACATGCACGTCATCACTTGCCGATTGCGGTGTGTCAGCTCCACTTTTTTTTTATGAACATCTTCCCTCCCGTTGTGAAATGCATGTGCCCACCTAGCCACGGTACGATATGGTGAAGTCTTTCTGCTACAAGCTTCCAGTAATGCTGTATAGCATTGCGGAGCATTTGTGCTTCTTGCGATCTTAATTTTAATGAAGCATCTTTGTTCGCATTTGCTAAACATTTTAGAGCACTACAGATAAGTCTACAAATTAAACTCACTACAAATATCTTATAAATGAGATTATTGTCTTACTCACAGATAACACACATCAGATGCTCTTCTTTCTCATTTGTTATCAGTAGAGACGAGAATTTTATGCAAATGCATGTTTTTATAGAAACATAGAACATAGCTCAAACTTAGTACTCATCCATTTCATTACTTTGCGATTCCAAATATGTGTACTTTTTCCTTGCGTATTTGCATATTTTGGCCTTTTTCGGGATAAAAACATGCATAATGCATATTTAAGCAATTTTTAGCTTAATCATGCATATAATATACATTATATTCAGTTTAAATGCATGTTTTAATGTTTTGAGTGGACCCCACAGTTTCTCGATTTGTATGTCCCTTATTTTAGTTTCAGGAATCAGGATTCACGAAGGAAAAGAAAAAAAAAATTAAATAACAGAAAAATTAAATAAAATGTTATGATTTTCACAATACGATGTTAGAGGACCTTTCCCTGGACGGAAGTTCACTTTACCGATGACCCTCTACGGACTGTGTGTCATAAATGGATTTATTGCGTTGGATATTTTGAGAATAGTAGAGAGGAAATATAGAAGGTTCAAGGAAACTGCCGACAAATAATTTAGGTAAAAGCACCCTCTTTCAGGGAGGTTGTAAATACTCTCTCTCTCTCTCTCTCTCTCTCTTTTCCAGTACCAGTAGCAATTTAGATTCTTCTAAAATTGGAATCATTCGCTAAACTGTCTTTGCAGTGTGTGTGAACCTCGTAAGTGGTTAATGTGCTTGTTTATTCTGGTCGCGTGTGTTAATGTGGTTCTAATATGCCTCCAATTAAAGGTTCCAAAAGTGTACTCTTTGCACAGTGGATTAAAGAAAAAGATTTTATTACATCATATGGGGATGTCGTATTCTGCGATTTTTGCAGTAAAGAGGTAAGCACTGTTTCCGAATATTTTCTACGACAGCTGTTCTTTCTAAAACATTACAAAACTTCTTAAATAAACTGGACAGGGTCATAAACGCGATCCCGGACTACGGAGTCTTTTGTTCATTGAATTAGGTTATTTGCCGTGAAAACTTGAATGAAGAATTTGACCTCACACTGTCACAAATAACATTTAAGTTTGCACCCATAACTTCTTGCGATGCAGAGAGGTCATTCTCTGCCTACAAAAACATATTGCCTGGCAAGCACAGGAACCTCAGAGAAACCAATTTAGTCGTTAACTGTGAAAAAGTGTAGTGAAATAAAGACATTTGGAACAATAGTGAAAGTGCATATTTTAATGTATTTTTCGCTTGATCGTGCATATTTCATAGTTCGATAATGCATGAATGCATGCATATTTTGGGATTTTATAGTGCACGAAATTCTCGTCTCTAGTTATCAGCTTTCATAATTGACTGCTGATAGCGCCACATACAAACACTGTTGCCACTAAATTATTGAATGACCCATGTATGTAACTTGTGCACATTTTTTCATATTAACTATAATATCTCATATTATACTTGTCATAGAAGCTCGTTTCAAACCTAGTTAAACACGCTTTCGACACAATATGGAGTTGAAATAGATAAAATGTAACAATTTGTGTGTAAACTATTTTCAAAATGTTAAATTTAAAGAATTTCGCTACTCCAAAACAATATGAAAAAATATAGTTGCATTCTCAATTTAATTTTCAGTGTGTGTTCAGAATTTCAGGATGGAACTCGAAGGAGGTCATATAAAACTAATAGACTGGCCAAACTAGACGTTGTGCAGTCGCTGTGTATAGGCGAACATGAGTCACAGGAGATTACACTACATTAGCACATGTCTCTGTTATTTACAGAAAAATAAACTGTGCAGAATCAGTTCAAAGTACCACTGTTTTCTCTTCATGTTAGGCAGAATATTGTTTTATTATTGGTTTGTTAGTTGAAATGAGGATGGAAGAATATATTGTTAGTGTTCCACTTAGTCGTTCAGTTTTCTCATATCGTTTTTTTTTCTTCAGAAGTTCACACACTATTTGATACATTACATTGCTGAAGAATTTGAAGAAAATATCACTAATATTTTTCACAGCTCATTCTAACAATTTCCTGAGTTTGCTAAAGATGCCATTAGTTGGTCCAACAGAATAATATCTGTTATAATGACAATTAATATTTGAGGAGAAAAATTCGCTCCGGCGCCGGGGATCGAACCCGGGTCCTTGGTTCTACGTACCAAGCGCTCTGACCACTGAGGTACGCCGAATCCAATCCACAGCACCGGATCGAACTCTCCTCCTACAGTGTTTCCCTTTTGTGGCCTGACTCCAGGTTGGGCATATACGTTGACGTTTATATTTCAAGTCAACTGCCATTGTACTGTGCACTTTACTGCGGAATCCCGTCCATTAGTCACTCAGCTGAGTGCCATTATACTGTGCCCGGGATCGATACCCGGCCCCGGAATAGTTTTTCCTTGAAATTATTCAAACCTGCTTTACAGGGAACTACTACCTGAAAGCCAGATTTGCATGTTATTAAATAACGTTGAAAAAAGATGAACTGCATTGGCTTCATGTTTAAGGCACTCAGATATTACGACTAGATTCCTGTTTCACTTCACATTCCTGTGTGAAATAGATAGAAATGGATGCACCGTGGTCTGAGGCCTGCACAGAATCTGGAATGACATATGGCTAAGCATTCTCCTTCCTGTACGTTTTCCTCCTCTGAGAAATTTAGCTTGAAACTTCAAATAAATGCATGGGGTGCAAGGGCTTCTAATTTTGTGGACAACTTTTCTAAAAAAATCTCATCTTGTGATTCTATAATTTCTAAATTTACTCTATCAACTGCCACCCATTGCTTGTAAGTAATTTTCTCAATAATGTTTTTTTCTTGCAAGTTATTAAATAAGATCCCCTTCTGGAAGCACATCTATTATACATTTTCAAAGTATTAATGGCAGCCGCAATACGATATTTGAAGCAGCTGGAAAATTAATTGAAGCCTTGGTTTTTCTGAACCGACGCATGCGAGGTCGGACTATAGGAGAGATAATGGGGGTTTCTATAGCGCAGAACTTGCATCTCGCAGTTACTAGAAATCACTCACTCACTGTCTCTCCTGTAATCCGGATTTGTGCGTGGCGGCCCTCGCACTTCGGTTCAGAAAAACCAAGGCTTTAGGTTGTTACGAAATAATGTGATTTGTAGGTGGGATCCATAGTGAATAACCTAACAAGGAGGTCGTGTAATGCTGGGTCACACTCAAAACACTAACCCAAGGAGATGTGCAAACGATGGTCGAGCAGTCAGTCAGTTTCTATTATTATTTGCTATTTGTTCTGTGTACTTTGTCGGTGCTGTGCAGTATTAAATTGCGTGTTGTTAACGATCTATGACATATGTACGGTAATGGCCAGTAATTCAGACCTAAAACATCATAGGGTCATACAGTCCGTTACTTGACATGAACACTTCATAATGTAAGTACATTCTAGTAAAAATCCCGCAGGCATTCGATGTTTTATGTTAGCTTGTTAGTGTAAAATCATTGTCTGTTATGTCACATCTTCTGTCATTGCTCCACACTTGTCGATGGATGCTTCATTTTCCGACGCGACTGAGAACCAATTATCTGTTGGGGCGCGGAAGGATTTTGCGGTATGTTTGTTGATATGCGGAGTATTTATGTAGCTACGGAATGAGGATTAGTGTAATTTCCCGCAAGGAAGTGTTTACTCAACAGCTTTGATGAATTCTTTTATGACGGTCAAAATATATCTCCGGTCAGATCCTTATCGCTCGGCGGAGCTATGCAGAGGATGGTCCTTAATTTTGAACGTTCGAATTTTTTTTGGGACACCTCTTAAAGTTACTACAAGTAGGCTACAAATAAAAATCGTGTGAAGTTTGAAGTCGATCCGACGAAGGTAAGTGCTGAAGATTGGCAGCGGAACACTTTTCCCGAATGGAGAGTTTTATTAGAGGTTGAATTTATGACAATTAAATTATCTGAATTCTAAAAAATACATTAGATAGAGATTTCTTGTTTACTCGACAGGAAAAAAGCGTATTTAGATGAGAGAGATTAGACGCAGAGAACACAGGTCGCGTAGCTTCTGGTAGGAGACTCCTACCGCCAAGTACCGATTGTGGCAAATGTGTATTTGGTATTGCGTTGTACTGCTAGGATGGTGATGGAAATTGATACGATTTAGTGTTTATGATTTAAAAATAATAGAACATGAAAACGATAAAGTCAGATTCGTTCTTTGTCTCAGGAGACGAGAGACAAATAGTGGGTGGAAAATTGCCTTGTAATCGCCAGGTTTTAAAAGTGTTGTTCTACAATATACGGAAAGTAAAAAAGAGTTTAGGTTCTAGTGCACATCTTATTATGAAAGAAGTGGAAGTGTTTTGGGAGAAAGCACGAATTCCTACAAGACAGTTTCAACACGGTGTCGAAAAACTGGGAGGCATTGTATGAAGTTTATACTGCGAAGAGTGGAAAGTGCTACAAAAGAGTTCTAAATGCAGGTCTCAACTTCAAGAACAATGACAGCAGGTATTTCTGAAAAAACTAGATGATCTCTTCTACATTACATATGCTACTATGCCTTTCAAATGATCTCTATTGAAAAATATCGTAAATTTCGTTCTAAACCAAAGGAAGAAACGTAGAGGCCCAATGAAAGGAACAGATCGCGTATTGATGGAAAAAGAGATGAAACGTCAGCAACAGAGAGAATCCAGGCGATCACTGTGGCTCAGTAAAGGGTCAGTGCAAGGTAACTTTTGACTGCCTCCGTGGTCTGTTGGTCAGCATGCTGGCTTCCAGATCAGGAGGTCCCGGGTTCGATTCAGCTTTCAGTGAATTTTTCTTGAAGAAGAGGAATTCCGTCTGGAAATTTGTATGAATGTGAGTGTGCCAGGTTAATATTAATTAACCAATCATCACAAATATAAAAATACATCAGGACTGTCACTGTTCAGTAACCTGAACATACGTTTCAGCGTCACATTGTTGACAAGTAACTCCATATGTTAGCATATAGTATCTAATAGATGCTATAGAGTACAAACAACGAAAAAAAAGGTAACTTTTAAAAAAATTAAAATATTGTTAATTCATTCATTCAATGTAGGCACAATACGCTATTTGTTGTGAATGGTGTTCATGGCGCAACTAACATACTACGGTACACTATATTTACTGTTGAATATAATGAATATTACCAGAATTAAGTTTATATGATATTATTAACGTGAACTTACACCCAATTTGTCCACAAACTTTAAAATGACTGAATAAATAGTAAATATTTCTGACATACACCGGGTTTTATTTATAGAGGGAACAGAACATAATGGATCCCTTCATTCACAGAAAATGATTCATTCAAGTTGGAGAGCCTGGTCCAAGTCTTCAACCTAGCGACATAAGTCTAACAGATGACACCAGGAACTAGATGAGCTAAAATCACGCCAAAACACTTCGAGTGTCGTGATACTGTCTGCAAAAGAGAAGCCTTAAGTCATGCCTTGGGTGACGTTATTATAAACCGCAGTTCCATATCGCGATGTCGCAAGCTTTTGGAAAATGAAATAAGTACAAAGCTCTTAAAAATCCAATGAATTCGGCTTAAGATTCGATTACCGTTCATTGGGATGGAAAAACGCTTCCGGCTATTATCGGTAAGGACCAACTAGATAGGCTTTCAAAGATCGTTACTTCCGATGCAATGAAACGGTAGGGATCCTGTAATTGCTTCGGGTAGTGGACAACCCCAAACTGATCAATTACTGTAAGAGTGGAAAATCGCTGAAAAAGTGCAAGCGTTCTATTTTGATACAACACAGGTCGTTGTATGTTAGGTACTTGAACAGAAATCAGAGAGAGATTCTCTATGTACCATGTAGGCTTCATATCTCTGAAACTATTTTGAAGGAAATTCCAGGAAAGTTGGTCTGAAATAAATACTTTTAGTTGAAACTAAAATACTGATGCTATGAAATGATCAGAAAGTCTAGAGGTAAATATCAAAAAGTTATCAGCTGAACCAAAGTTCTAAAATCACTATTTAGGAAAAGACGAGCAAACTTCATTTCTCAAGATTCAAGGAGATTTTTTTTAATGGTTTTCAATAAATTCTGACTTCTTGGAAACACATCCATGAGATTGGGAAAGTAACGAGATTTTCCAGGAAGAACTACACACCGCAAACTATTTTAAAGAACTAAATGATGCAGCAGAACGGAGAGTGAAGCTGGGGACAGACTACAACAATATGATGACAACAAAAGAAGAAGACAAACAGTCCACACGTCTGGCTGCGAAATCAGGTGGCCCGGGTTCGATTCCCAGTCGGGGCAAGTTACCTGGTTGAGGTTTTTCCGGAGTTTTCCCTCAACCCAATATGACCAAATGCTGGATAACTTTCGGTGCTGGGCCCCGAACTAATTCCACCGGCATTATCACCTCCACCTCATTCAGACGCTGAATAACCTAAGATGCTGATGAAGCGTCGTAAAATAACCTACTAAAAAAAGGAAGACAAACACTTTATTCTGCAAACTGTGTTCGAATATCGGACCGGTATTCAGATGTGAAGAAATAAACTTCATTTAAAGACTTTTAAGAACAATAGAATCATTAATGGTGAAGGATAACACAAAAAAACTTATAAATATTTCACTTCTGATTGAATATAGAAACTTAAGGAAATGTTTAAAACTTTAGTTCAAATGCGCCACATCTTCTTATCACCCAATTCCTCCATTTTTTCAGGGAATTATTTTCTCAATAAGTGTAACAATTCTAGGGGACGCCTTTAAATTTTTACGAAAAATAAAAATCAACCTACATAGCTAAGAACCACCTACGAGTACAAGCAGCTCACGCACTTTCTAAAATATGTCTTTACAATTCAGTTTCCACAGTTCCATCTTCAAATTACACATAAATTGAAAAAATTGAACGAAAAATAAAATGTTTATTTATTTTTGTAATTCTCGCGAACATGTTGAAAATTTAACTTAAAAAATGTATTGGTATTGTATTTACAATAAATTATCCGAAAAAACTATATTAGTGATATGGAATAAAACTACAATTCTTAAACTTTCAATTGAGCCAAAGATAAGTTCTGTGCGACACACAGAACCGAACTTACAAGCGATTATGTCTGTCAAAGTCCGTCCATTTTTAATTTATTCAATTTCGATTTATATTTAAAAAAATTGGCTGAAATAGAAATATACTGAGTTTCTTTTTTAACCTCCTAAACACAAACATTTCCGAACTGTTTCGAAACATCAAAGTCACAAGCCTGTTCGATTTAACGTGAAATGCCTCGAGTGCGATGGATGAGAATACTAGCAAACTATGGCGTTCGTTTGAGGAAGGTATTTTTTTTTTTTTCATAAAATTATATTTTTATAGTTTTAGTTTTACAGAATGTTGTCTCCAACACCGAGAAAATTTTGTTTTACTCCTAAAAATAATATTTCACCTTTTTATACCTTATGCTGTACAAACAAATTGAAATATAGACACAAAGTTAAGTTTTGGGTTCTTTGTGGTGCTATAAAGTGAAGTAAGATGTGAATCTACAGAAATATTGGCAAGGTCTTCGTTTGTTTTATGGTTTACACCGTTGAACACTGAATAAGACAAAATATGAGAATACGGACTGCAGAAATTAGATTGTAAGACTCGTAGGAGGCCATAAAAACGGCAAGACTGTAAGTAACAATAACACCGACACTAAAAGTAAACACATCGTCCAGAGGCAGACAGCACGCATGGAATCGAAACGGTCTTAATCCGTGAAAACAAGGGTGGACGGAAACCTAGTTGTAGCGGAGCGTTTCTGGCCGTGCTGGTTTGCGTTGCCATATTGTAATGAGTAAATCACGGAAGTAAAACCCACCTCATCGACAACTGTTGTTGGCCGCAGGTGAAAACCTCGCCACTTGGGCCGTAATGGGCTTTTTCCGAGGGGGTGGGCAGCGGTTTAGCGGGAGCATCTGCACCGGACATTTGTGGGGGAATTAATGCCAGATCACCTGCATGAAATGACACCGTTATCAGCAAGAGAGGATTTCACATTTTAGATGGCTACGGCGTATCATTTGATTGCAGATGATGTGACCCGTCGGTTTGTAGGCTTATCGTTCGCTTTAACTAGAGAGGTTAATTACCGAGTTTCCATTCAGCCTTTTTATTGTTTATGATTAGAGCCCGGATGTTTAAGGATTTATAACAGTGAAATAAGCAGGCAGAAAAGGCAATAAAAACGTAGAAAAAGACACAGTAAATTTAAAAAAAAGGCATTATAAATTTTAAAAAGGCATAACATATTTTAGCAATAAAT
Source organism: Periplaneta americana (assembly GCF_040183065.1). Taxonomy (NCBI): domain Eukaryota; kingdom Metazoa; phylum Arthropoda; class Insecta; order Blattodea; family Blattidae; genus Periplaneta; species Periplaneta americana. The sequence continues at coordinate 169,890,796 of NC_091129.1, read as the reverse complement.
TTACATTATATCAACATAACTCACATTTTTACTTCGTAGTTGACACATATTGACTTATAAAATAATTTTTCTGTGATTAACTTACTGTCTTTTCACAAACCTTGCATAACAAAATTGTTTCTTCGGTTGAAAACAGAGGGCCCCAAATTCATTAACGTAAGCATGAAGTTTACTTTTCAATGATACCGAATTTAGGCATTCTAGCTAACCGATCTTATACCTTCTGTCACCCAGCAATAACTGACTGTTCCTCACTCAAATTTCTTTCTCCTACAATAATAAACACTGTAGCACAAAATTGTACCTAACAATAAGATTTGAAAATATGAAAGCAAACAATGGAAAATGCTACGTGACAACTTCTATGAGAACGGACTTAATTTAAAATTATAAAGCTGATTGTTGGTATCGTGAAGACATGACAATATTATATTTGTATTAAACTTGGATTGTCGATCATTATTCATATTATTATCCCCGCGCTCTCATGGTTAACATTCGGCAGGTCTTTGAAATTTAATTGCATTATTGTTTTCAATTTCTTGTGTCGCCGCTCCAATCACTCGCCCCAATTTCAATATTGCAACCAATAAGCTGCTTCCAATATTAAATGACACCTACTTGTCTAATCCACGTGGACTTAAACCGAGGTTGCAATGTCTTGTGCTGAGGACGAACATTAAGGTGTGTGATTAAAAATTATTATTATTAAGAGTTAAGAATGTCAACGTACTCGTATATGAAATAATAATAATAATAATAATAATAATAATAATAATAGCCATTTAACAATATAACAAACTAGTGCTTATTCTTACTGAGGAAGTAGACGTGACAACGTGACGCTTAGAGTGAAATCTACAGAGCAACAATCGGTCGGCAAAATAATGTTTTAAAAGAACACCGCACGTTATTGTATGATGCCGACATGTTAAGCATGAGGCCGCCTGTTTTGCAGAAAGTAACTCCTCAGATCTGCACTTCATTCTATAAACACACAATGATATCATTTTCAAGTCTAAGTAAACTTCTGGCTTTTGTTTTGATGAGAATCATAGACGAGAAACTTATTTTGTATAAATATGAGTTTGCAATTACAATAAAAAAATTATAAGCTTCTTTTGCAAGATCGAAGTGAACCTATTCTTACTTTATTTTCGTACATAACTATGCTCTGCGAAAGAAAAAAATGTAGTTTAAACATTCCATCAGTAGGTAGGCCTACATATTTCAATGAGTTTTTCTTAATATTTTTGAAATTTCAGCCAGTTGAACACAACTGTCTAAAAACGGATTCACTATCCATCTGTAAAAAAAAAAGGTAAACCCCGTAACATGCCGTGAAGGCACTTGGGGGGCATGGAGGTAGAGCCCCATGCTTTCCATGACCTCGGCACTAGAATGAGGTGGTGTGGTCGGCACCACGCTCTGACCGCCTTTTACCCCCGGGAAAGACCCTGCACTCAATTTTGTAGGAGGCTGAGTGAACCTCGGGGCCGTTCTGAAAGTTTGGCAACGAGAAAAAATCCTGTCACCACCTGGGATCGAACCTCGGACCTTCCAGCCCGTAGCCAGCTGCTCTACCAACTGAGCTACCCGGCCACCCACTATCCATCTGTGACTGTCGTAATTTTTTTGAGTGATTTCCGTAAAATACATAGAAAGCTGTTGTTTAAAATTGTAGAAACTTAATTGCATGTCCGCGGAAAAGAAACTCAATATATTTGTCGTATCATAGGTAGCTAAATTTTCCAAGAATTTCTTTAGTACACTGGAATGAATCAAATTTATTTTTGTCAAGTGATATTAACAGAAATCAAGTGTCTTTATAATTCGTTGATTTTTGCCCTGACTTATTATGTTAACACCTTGGCATTACAAATTACTATTCAAATTCCGGTGCCGGAGAGAATTTTTCTCCGTTCCACTCATCCTTCATCATATGATGACGCAGAATTTCTGCACGGAAATATCATATGCACTTCGGTACACCGTAATAATATACAATTCAAAGTGTTTACGTGTTTGAAAATATCAGGCATCTAAGAGGCCGAACAGAACTGAGAAATAAGTTTGCATATTGCGATTTCTCGTCTGGTACAATAAAACTTCTCCTGTTAGCTGTAAACTCATTTCAACGCGTTACTCCGCGAAAGCCATCTTACATCCGTGTGACAAAGAAAATTTTCATATAACGAACTCATGTCTTCACAAATTTTGCTGAAAATACGAGATTACAAAGCTTTTTATTTCATGGAATACACTTCTTTATATTGAACTATTACCGCAGCGCCACGTCGGTTTGAAGCACTAGAAATTATGCTTACTTAATACATTGATGTCATTTTTGCACCATATACCGGTACTTCTATTTTGGTCGTTCTTTGTGGTTGTGAATAAATTTATCGTTATTTTCGATTGTACAAGGATTGATATTTTTTTTTCGAATGGGATTAAGTAGGTCTATTGGTGCGGTAGTTTGGGGGGGGGGGAGGGGTCGCAAAAGTCTCGCCCAAAAGTGGGCGCCTGCAGTGGCATAGAGGATATTATTGTAATCAAATCGTCTTCCTAGTCTCCGTGTTGATAACGCTTCCAGACTTCAGTTACAATTAGATCATTGATGTTCCGCAATCAGTCACAAGAGCTGCACGGCTAGCCTACATACAGTATAATATACTTATTTGAAAGATATGACTGCCTCCTTGTGCAAACAAACTTTTCACAGGATGTCTTCTGACAAGCAATTAGTAATCCTCTGCTGCCACGAGAGCAGGATCTTTTTATTTCTTGTGGATGTGCAAGAATACGAGTTGGAGTCCTTTTGATAAGCCACCGGCCGGTTCGAGTCTAACTGAAGTTGAATCTTCATTCTGAAAGATTACGACAGCTAACCCGTCCACCAGTAACTTACAAACATTGCTGCGAGCCTTATTGAATTTGGTACTCACATGACTGGGTGCGCGCGCCGGCAGCAGTGACGTGTCGTTGACGCGCAGCACGAAGTCGAAGGGCGCCCCGGCCGTCTGGTTGGACTGCAGCTCTGAAACAGGAGAGAAGTGAAAATGTTTGCTATTAATATACAGTGGTGTCATTCGTCCGAACCACTTGTTCGTAGAACCGGTTGTTAAATGTTTCTAATTAATATACAGTGGTGTCATTCGTCCGAACCACTTGTTCGTAGAACCGGTTGTTAAATGTTTCTAATTAATATACAGTGGTGTCATTCGTCCGAACCTCTTGTTCGTAGAACCGGTTGTTAAATGTTTCTAATTAATATTACAGTGGTGTCATTCGTCCGAACCACTTGTTCGTAGAACCGGTTGTTAAATGTTTCTAATTAATATTACAGTGGTGTCATTCGTCCGAACCACTTGTTCGTAGAACCGGTTGTTAAATGTTTCTAATTAATATTACAGTGGTGTCATTCGTCCGAACCACTTGTTCGTAGAACCGGTTGTTAAATGTTTCTAATTAATATACAGTGGTGTCATTCGTCCGAACCTCTTGTTCGTAGAACCGGTTGTTAAATGTTTCTAATTAATATACAGTGGTGTCATTCGTCCGAACCACTTGTTCGTAGAACCGGTTGTTAAATGTTTCTAATTAATATACAGTGGTGTCATTCGTCCGAACCACTTGTTCGTAGAACCGGTTGTTAAATGTTTCTAATTAATATACAGTGGTGTCATTCGTCCGAACCTCTTGTTCGTAGAACCGGTTGTTAAATGTTTCTAATTAATATTACAGTGGTGTCATTCGTCCGAACCACTTGTTCGTAGAACCGGTTGTTAAATGTTTCTAATTAATATTACAGTGGTGTCATTCGTCCGAACCACTTGTTCGTAGAACCGGTTGTTAAATGTTTCTAATTAATATACAGTGGTGTCATTCGTCCGAACCACTTGTTCGTAGAACCGGTTGTTAAATGTTTCTAATTAATATTACAGTGGTGTCATTCGTCCGAACCACTTGTTCGTAGAACCGGTTGTTAAATGTTTCTAATTAATATTACAGTGGTGTCATTCGTCCGAACCTCTTGTTCGTAGAACCGGTTGTTAAATGTTTCTAATTAATATTACAGTGGTGTCATTCGTCCGAACCACTTGTTCGTAGAACCGGTTGTTAAATGTTTCTAATTAATATTACAGTGGTGTCATTCGTCCGAACCACTTGTTCGTAGAACCGGTTGTTAAATGTTTCTAATTAATATACAGTGGTGTCATTCGTCCGAACCACTTGTTCGTAGAACCGGTTGTTAAATGTTTCTAATTAATATTACAGTGGTGTCATTCGTCCGAACCACTTGTTCGTAGAACCGGTTGTTAAATGTTTCTAATTAATATTACAGTGGTGTCATTCGTCCGAACCTCTTGTTCGTAGAACCGGTTGTTAAATGTTTCTAATTAATATTACAGTGGTGTCATTCGTCCGAACCACTTGTTCGTAGAACCGGTTGTTAAATGTTTCTAATTAATATTACAGTGGTGTCATTCGTCCGAACCACTTGTTCGTAGAACCGGTTGTTAAATGTTTCTAATTAATATTACAGTGGTGTCATTCGTCCGAACCACTTGTTCGTAGAACCGGTTGTTAAATGTTTCTAATTAATATACAGTGGTGTCATTCGTCCGAACCACTTGTTCGTAGAACCGGTTGTTAAATGTTTCTAATTAATATTACAGTGGTGTCATTCGTCCGAACCACTTGTTCGTAGAACCGGTTGTTAAATGTTTGTTATTAAAATATTTCCTACCCTTTTAATATTTCAGTAAATATAATGCAAAAATAAACGACAATACGGCTGTACCCTATCATATTATTACATTGTTGTTTCCTGTCCAAGTGTACAGAGAGTCAGGACAGGCGTGTGACATGTCTGCAACCTTGAAAACCATTTGTGATTACTTCGGCAGTCGTCTACCCCTTCCCTTCCCATTCAATGATAATACCGCATACGCAGCAATCAAACACAGTAGGCTTATTCAAAAACATAATTTAAAAAATGAAGTGACATTCAATTAAAAAATACACTACTAATCATAGTAATAAGATACCTCACTTTATTTTTTAAATAGTAATCCTACAAAATGTTATTCGATTTGATTGAAATAAGTTATTTTCTCATTAAGATCGTTGGCAGTACTGAATGCATTATTGTCATTGGGCTGGTAGCTTTCGGTATAATCTTTTAAGCTGCACTAATGTTGGAATCTAATTCGCAGAGAGCAATCAGTGTAATGGAGAGTTAAAGCGATCGATAAAGTTGTTTTAGTAGGGTCTAATGGTGTTAGGAGTACGTTTTAAGAAAAATAAAATAGATAAGTTAATACGATGGTTGATGTTTCGGAAAGTAAAAAGTTAACTTGGTATATGTTCAGTAATTAACCGTCACTTCGTAGCAACAGCATAAAGCATTTTTGGTCTAGGGAAAATACTTTTTTACGAAAATACAATACTCTTCTTTTTCCAAAAAAAAAAAAAAAAAAAACCCGTAAAAATACTAGTGTTTTCGTAAAATAATAGTAGGACTGTTTTTCCTGGACTAAAAAAAAAAATACAATACGGCGTTACTACGAAGTGGCGGTGATGTTCTGAATGTAACAGTAGATGGCATAAGTGTACGTACAGATGCATATTATTGTAATCAAAGCTAGTTAGCTGGCGCTGTTAATATTCCGTATTCCCCTTCTTTGTCACGCGAGTTTTCAAATTACTCTAGGCCTACATATAATCATGCAATAGCATGTTGTATTTAAATTTTCCTGTATCTGTAGCCGCTATTACTACCCTATTTAATATTTCTGATATTGAAATTCTGAAATTTGCGGTCAATAGGGGAGAGAACCTGTTGTTAAAAATATGACACCACAGCTTACAAACTCTTCCAGACGTCATTTTACGGCTTTATAGAGAACTGCACGAATTGCGTAGGAAAACTGATTAGCCGTTCAGGGTAGTGCAACACGCTCGTCATCTGGTTCTTCCCGCCTGCCACTCTATCCATATTAAATTCCTAATTTATCAGCTGCGTATGCACTCACTGTTATGCAGTTTCGATCATGGGAAATTGAAACATCGTTAAGCGATTTTCGCGGAGAAATGTCGCAAAATTAAAATTTGTACTTCGCACACAATGGCTTGGTTGATTCCACTTCAAAATTTTTCAGCGATTTTATCCCCACAGTGGTTACGCTCATAAGCATGGATGGGCAACTCGTGCTCCCAAAGTGCTAAAAAACCTTGAAAGGGAGAAAGACAGACGGAGCCAGCCGCTGCAGTTACAAGTTGTTTGTAGTTTCGCTGCAAAAGCCACGGTGCGCTCTGGCGGCTCATGCAGGTGGTCGTGATATCTATTCCATGATTTGAATTTCAGAATGACGCATGGTACAATAATTATAGTAATTTTAGACAGACTATACATGAACACATAAAAAAATTATATTATTTTCTAGCTTTGTAAATTAGTTTAGTACTGGAAACACAAACTGAATACAACCTTTTCAAGATACAACAAATATAGCTGAAACACTTATTTATTATTACACTATTTGTTAATATTTCTTATTATAGGTCTTATTTGAAACATACAACGCTAGAATTTACAAGTCTTTTGCACATTAAAGAGTATTCCTCTGTTCTCAGAAAGGTAATAGTGTGTATTCGCAAACAATAACAAATTCAAGGAAGTATTTTTTACATGTCACGGCAGATGAAATAAGCTTACTTCTGAGCTCTTTCTTTATTTTGAGAGCTTTTACACTCCTTTCTTGTATTAAACTCTGCCTCAAGCACATGCAGTATATACGGAAGCAAAGAGTATATTTGGAAATTCTTACTTAGGCAACATTACGAACAGTTAGATTCCTGATTTCGCTGGAATCTGAGTGGCGTGCTGTTCTGTAGATTTATCAATTCAAGCTATAAATTTTCAGGATTTTCTATCGGCGTAAGCCAATAAGATTTCAGAAAAATTTCGATTTCTTGTTAATTGTCACTGTTTCTCCAAACTTAGCAGTGAATTCTGCTGTAGATCTTGAAGTAGGTTCTTATATTTGATAAGAAGATTTTCTTATCACTCTTCAAGATAGTTTATAGTTAAAGAAAGTGAAGTTGTCTATGTTCTACATGATACTGATACATTTCAAATTTATCCATAAATGTTCTTAGCTAGTCGATCATATGTCTTGCAATTCTGTAACTCGCACGCACAACGTGCTAATGATATTTGATATCAGTCTCATCTTGTTGATATTCCATTTTTACCTTTAGCTGTTCTAAAGCAGATGCATACAGTATTTCTTTACTAAAACCTTCACTGTTTATTTGTAACATAAAATGTCCTGCATAAGAAAGTGTAATGGAATAAAAGCTGTACCTCTCTTCTTAATGAAAAAAAAAAGATCTTTTTACTCGTAACTAAAGAGAAATGATCGGGAATTCTATCGTTTTTCATTTAAAACGATCCGCCACTTACTGCAGACGCGATCGAACATGTGTCTTGAAAGAACAGCACACAGACAGTACAGCTAGTACAGAGTCCGTTCTGCCTGCACTGAGATTGTGTTGACACTTTGAGAGCACGAGTTGCCCACCCATGCTCATAAGTAAAATAACCGTTAATGGAGTGCGGAAAATTCGCACGAGATGTTGCAAAGATGGAATACCGTATTGTGCACCACAAGCGAAGCGCCATTATTTAACTTCAACTTGTGTAGTCGTCGGTCAGAATCCTGGTTTGAATCCATGAGTATTTTATCCGTGGAAATTATCAGTGGAAATGAGGTCCTCGCAGCTTCCTAAGAAATCTTTCGAAGATGCAGGACTTGGAAAATTGTTATTTTTTTTTTGTAGTGTTATGCTAGGGACACTTCTAGAACAGTATTAGGCCTATTTATTTACAAATATGTGATCATCATCATCATCATCATCATCATCATCATCATCATCATCATCATCAGGGAGCGAAACTTGTCCGATGAAACAGGTTTGCTGTTCCTTGACTATAGGTACGGGTTTGTTTACTTGCGTGTGAATAGAGTCATGTTCAACGGTGGAGAAGGGATAGGCAGAGGCCACAGATTTTCGCATAATGATATGAAGCGCAGAATGAATAATATTCACTACTAAAATTACTATATTAGTCTATAGTAATTTATAATAATGCAGGGGAGTCGGTACACAAATTAATTAACCATTTCTTTGGATTTAAAGACTGAAATATAAAAATTGTTAATTATTTAAGCATGCCAGTAAATTAGTGATTCAGAAAATTAAAAAATACGAGTTACATGATTCATATTCATGCACTTGTACTCACTGCATCGGATGACTGTTCGCTCCTTGCCTTGATATAATCCACGTCATGCGCTTGTACTCACTGCATCGGATGACTGTTCGCTGCTCGCCTTGATATAATCCACATCATGCACTTGTACTCACTGCATCGGATGACTGTTCGCTGCTCGCCTTGTTATAATCCACATCATGCACTTGTACTCACTGCATCGGATGACTGTTCGCTGCTCGCCTTGATATAATCCACATCATGCACTTGTACTCACTGCATCGGATGACTGTACTCTGCTCGCCGCGGTCGTCGGACAACAGGCTGCAGTCATGCTGCACTTGCTGAGTCGCCGAGTCACTGAGCAGCTCGTAAGAGTAGCTATTGACGGCCACAGAGTCCTGGTCCGTGAAAAGTAGGAACTCCCCCTGTAACGTGAATAGGGAAATTCTTATGTCCTTGTAATTATTTTATTTAGGAACACAAGTTATTTTGAATTAGGATATTACTTCACATATGAGTCACTGTCGTGCCCTTCTACATGAAGTTTGTATTATTCACCTTTAAAGGCTTGATATAGTTCTTTTAATACGGTAAAAATTGTATATATTGAAAAATACAGAGTTGACAAGGTCGTTTTTTGTTTCTGTCAAAATTCATTTTCACTTAAAAGGCTTCTTTCAGACGATCCCCATCGAATGGTGCTCATCTTACTTCAATTTTCATTTGAGGTTAGAATTATTGTTGTACTGCGAACAACAAACAAATAGTATTACGAATGTGTGAGCTTTAAGAAACTTGGGTCACAGGGAAAATGTAGGAGAAAATGGAAAAACATCAACACAGGAAAAGGGTAGAAAAAAGTACAGGAAACGAAACAAGGAACTAAGAAGAGAATCTGATAAGGGGAAGGAAGAATGGATGAAAGCGAAATGTAAAGAAATAGAGGATCTAGAGAGAAAAGGAAGATATGATTTAATGTACCGCGAAGTAAAATGTTTGGACTTGACAAATAAGAACAGGAAATCCGTGTGGTTGGTACAAAACGAAAAAGGATTCTTTATTTTAAGGGAAGACGTTGAACTAGCGCTTAGGGAAATGAAGAAGGGGAAAGCAACAGGAGTTGATGGAATTCCATTGAATTAGTGAAATGCTTGGTGAAGACAAGAAGGAAATTCTATCATTATGCAACGAAATATATGAGCAAGGCGACTGGCCTGAAGATTTTACGGAGACAGTGTTGCTTCCAATACCGAAGAAAAATAATTCCAAGAAATGTAACGAGTTCAGGACTGTCAGCCTGATATCACATTCGGCGAAGATTCTCCTGCGAATACTGAATCGACGTTTATATTCTAAGATGAAAGGACAGTTGGAAGAAGGCTAGTTTGGCTTCAGGAAGGGAAAAGGTACGAGGGATGCAATTGGACTGCTACGAATAATCGGCGAAAGAAACCTAGAGAAGAATAAAGAAGTGTACGTAGTAGAGTGGATTGGAATAAACTGATGGGAATCCTGAAGAAAATTGGTGTGGATTGGAAAGAGAGAAGGCTGTTCAATAATATAATCTTTATATGAAACAACAATTCAAAGTTTTCAGTATATAAAGGAGGAAAAATGTCAGGAGGAATTGAAATAGGGAGAGGAGTACGTTAAGGATGCCCTTTATCAACTACCCTGTTCAACATCTACTTGGAGGATTTAGTGAAGAACTGTTTTCAGAACATGGGAGGGGTGATAGTAGGAAGAAGAATAAAGTGCATATATTTGCTGATGATATGGCGTTGTTAGCAGAAGAGGATATAATACTAAGGGATACGCTACTTACTGGACAGCGAAATGACGGCTGTAATTAATATGGGATGGAGATAAATGGAAATAAGACGAAGACCATGGTCATAGGAAGAAAAATAAAGAAGGTAAACTTACGAATACTAAATGAGGCAGTAAGCTTAGAGCAAGTGGATAGTTCAAATACTTGAGGTGTACTATTAGTAGTAACATGAGCTGCTGCCAGGAAGTCAAAAGGAGAATAGCAATGATATAGGAAGCCTTTAATAGAAAAAGGAGCATCTTCTGCGGACCTCTGGAAAAAGAACTAAGAAGAAACTGGTGAGTCCTTTATGTGGAGTGTGGCACTGTATGAGGCAGAAACATGGACATTACGACGAAGTGAAGAGAAGCGAATAGAAGCATTTGAAATATGGATATGGAGAAGAATGGAGCGTGTGAAGTGGATAGATAAAATAAGAAACGAAGCTGTGTTGGAAAGAGTGGATGAAGAAAGAATGATGCTGAAACTGATCAGAAAGAGAAAAAGAAATTGGCTGGGTCACTGGATGAGAAGAAACTGACTACTGGAAGACGCACTGGAAGAAATGGTGAACGGGAGAAGAGTTCGGGGCAGAAGAAGATATCAGATGATCGACGACATTAAGATATGAATCACATGCAGAGACAAAGAGGAAGACAGAAATAGGCAAGATTGGAGAATGATGAGTTTGCATCAGAACACTATGAATGAATGAATGAGTGAATGAATGAATGTAGATGTCAGAACAATATACATCATTAGAAGAAGGAATAACGGAAAATGCAAGTAACAGACATTTATTTCAAGCTATTATTAGCAAACTCATTTCTAAGTTCATTGAATTTCCTTTCTTCATACAGCTTTCTTTAATGACAGGTAAAACTATCGAATGTAACAGTACTGTACCTTGTTAACTTCTTGTCATGTATTCTGTGTGTTAAAATATGACTAAATTGTCGTAAAAATACGTTCCCTATAGAATATTCTGAAGTGCAAATATTTGTGATGACGATCCTCCGTTATTAATAAATAATACGATTAATAGATGCTATTGTGGTCTGATTAGTGGTATATGTAGCTAATCGGCGATGTATGCATTGGAAGGGGAAAGGAACTGGCCATTCTACCACATTATCTCCTGGCCTAGTTGCCTCATGAGTGATGCCTTATTGGTGTTACGTATGAGGTTCAAACCTGTCTTCGGACAGTTGACTAAGCAACAACAATAGGTGCTACAAAATGCTAAAAATGTGTTTCTAGTTATTTTCGTCGCTGATCATTTGAGAAAGCGACATATAAGAGTTCAAATGTACTGCAGACTGCAAAGCGGACTGGCGAATGCTGCGCTGGGGGTTAGCTAACACGCGCACTCAAACAGACTTCGTGATGAAGTTGAACCGGCCGATACTGAGATAGCGAAGGGCGAGCAGTTCGAAAGTCACTTTCTTTGGGAGGAACGGGTAAATAGGCAGCAAAGCGAATGTACAAATCATAGATGGGCAAGCGTTGTGTCGTGACTCAATTGAGCTGCAGTCTCGAACGAGGTGCTGTGCCGTGTGGATGGAGACAGGCAGAGCCAACAAGCCTGCCGGAGTAGCATTCACAATGTCTCTCTCAAACCTTCAATCTCTTCAAACAAGCGCAAATTTACTGAATTACAATGCTGAATATGGATGACATTGTTGTAAAGACAATCAATAAAATAAAATCTAAAGCACTTAAGCACCGTCAGTTTCGAACATTTCCGAAAGATGTGGGTCAACATTATGAAGATTTAATTTACTGCACTGAAGTGAGCTGGCTCAGCCGCGGTCGGATGCTACACAGATTGTTCGAACCACAGTCTGCTATATAGTCACGAAGCTTGGGATGATTTTTTTGCATTTCTCGCGATAGTTGCTAGCCGCTTGGAGCGCTGTGAGTACTAGGAACAATAGACTGTGTCACTGCCATCGTGATCTAATACAGGTCGTAAGGCAGACCATGTGACTCGTTTAACCCGGTCACTAAGGGCGGCGTTTCAACCATATAAATTAGTTGGAATGCATAAAGAGTAACATATATTTCTCTAAAATGTAGTGTATTGCATTAATAACATTTAAAACAATGATATGGGGACACTTCAGACATAATTCCTTGCGAGTTAATGTGTAATATTATTTTTGGTGTGAAAACTACTTTGTTCGTATTTGTAATACCTGCCTTTATTTCGATTAAATATTACGAAATTATTGTACATTCATTTATGCACGATTCAATAATTTTCAGTTGCACCGCACGAATATTTAGATATGTTGAAATTATAGGTTATGTTTACTGTACCAGTTGCCCCTTTCTGTCTAATTTTAGTGTTCTTCAATGTCCTGCCACTACATATGTATGTTATGTCATATGGATATTATAGGTTACGTTTATATATTTAACTTATATTCCTATATTCGCAATTATACATTATAATTAAGCATAATGTCATGTATGATACCCATCACATTCTATTTGTATTTTAATACTACAATTGAGTAATGAATTATTGTATTTATCTACTACGTAAGAGACGAAGTAACACAATCGTACGTACACTAATTTCATAGGAGTGGTATGATAAATTTTCTGTCTACAATTAAGGAAGGTAGATGTGCTAAATTAAAATCACAATATAAATTCGTTTTTATTGAACCTCAAAATAGCTTCCATTCTAAACTTAAAATGTTGATGCGAACAGATTATGTTAACACGTAAAATTCTCTTGACATTAAAATAGCACAGTTTTGTAATTCTGTAAATGGCTAAAATACAATAATTTGAATAATAATATGGAGATGTTTGTGGTACTATAAATATTGTAAGAAAAAGAGGTCAGAGTTATCCTTCTTCCGAAAGATCCAGGAAGGTGAGTTTATAAAATATAAGAAGATACATTATGAAAATAATATATAAACCTTATGTATTTCACATTTCAATAGTGGAAGGAAGGTGTTAATTTTTTCAAAAGAATACGATATCGAAAGTGCAATACATTTTATCGTCTCCTGGGGAAAGGGTCTGTGATGAGGCGATAGTAGCGATCCTGGTGGTGAGCAACTATCTATGTTTGCATATTTAGCAAGTATTGAGCTTAGTAACTGTATATATTAGACTGTGGTTCGAACTTCGTGAGGTAATTGCTGAATCATGTGACCACAGGGATTACCTGTTCCTGAGTTAGAAGACGAAGATTGGGTAAATGACCTGACATTTCTGACCAATATTTGTGAACATTTGAATCAGTTAAATACACATTTGCAGTGAAAACAAAAAATATATATAGTGGATGCGTATGGAGACGTAAAAGCATTCATTTCGAAACTAGATATGTGGAAATCTTAAATTTTAGAAAACAACCTGTACCACTTTCCTAGTCTCAACTCTTTAGCAAATGTGACGCAACAAAAACTACAAAGTTACAGCAATCTATTGGAAAATCTACATATAAAATTTAATTGTCAGCGATTCAGAGGTTTCCTACAAATGAAAAATAATTGTTTATTGTTTGCTAATCCAGTGACTGTTGATGTGCGAAGTGTGCATTTGAATTTACAGTTGGAAGTTATAGGAATGCAAAATGACGTAGTCATTAAAAGTAGGTGTCAAGGTCTATATGGCTCAAGCTTCTTTAAATACTGCCAAACTCAAAATACCCGACCCTTTGTATATTTGGTTACAAAATGTTAGCCATGTTGTGCTCCACTTATCTATGTGAGCAATTATTCTCCTTAATGAAATATGTTAAATCAGAACGTAGGTCTCGTTTGAGCAATGAATATTAATTGTTAGCAATATTAAATATTGTCCTCACGAATGAAGAATCAGATTTTGAAGACATCTGCAGACAGCAATATAATGAGGCTAGGGCTGCGTAGCGGAATCCGCCAGAGAACCGTCCGGAACAGCTGTGTTCACATCTCCACACCTCCCTGTACCACTGGTTGCTGTACCCTGAGTCGCAGGGTTCGTGTGGTATAATAGCAGACTGAGTCCAGTAGGTTCGCATTTTCAGAGCCACTGTCTGCCGCCGGCATTCTTACTCGTCAAGTAGCCGTGACGCATGCTGACAGAACAGAAGGGTGCACGGGAAAGATGAACAATGTCACATTTCCATTAAGGGTGAGATGTTGATCTGTTTCAGTAAATTACCAGAGGCGTAGCGTCAATGTAAGCTAAAAAGCTTAGCTTCCCCAGTTAATAATAATTTCATAATAAACCTGCAGTTTATGGAGAAAATTATTTATTAATTTTAATAGAATTTATATTTACGCGTTAAATATTGTGATGCGGCAGCTCAGGATGATTTGTGATGCAGCAGTAAACAAGAAGCCTGCACACACCAGCTTCCAAGCAGACTGGTTTCTTCTGTGTAACCCACCCCGCAGATTTTCCATCCCTTTCTAACTAAACTACCCTAGTCGCAAGGCTCGCAAGAAGCTAGCTTTAACATTTAAAATAAGTAGTTTCCGAGTTATCCATATTCGTCAATTGTGTTCAGTTGAAGTGTTAGTGTGCATTGTGGCTGATATAATAAATAATGAGTGAAATAACAGTTCCTGACACTAATTTACTTGAATTTTTTTTAGGACAATTGTATTATCAAGACTGACTTACGAACAAAAGTGTGATTTAAAAAACAAGTGACCGACTCCCTTGCTGTCAAAGAAGGACACAACCAAAAGACAGACGCATATTTACGTAATGATACTAATATTGTGATTTCTCTAAGTATGACAGGGAGTGAGCTAATGTTATACGTTTAAGTGTCTATTTGTTAAGAGATATGTGTAAACCATGAAATCATATTTTACTACGTATCATTTGAGGTTTTAAGACTGTATTTTTGTAATACGTTTTCTCATATTGCATGAAAGACAACTTGAGTTAGCTTCCCCTGCTCAAAATTTCACGCTACGCCACTGTAAATTACTGCAAAATTTATTGGTTTTTCTACTTGAAATGAAGCAAATGACAGATAAATGTATCCGTAGTTTTAATTCTCCTTTATCACTTTTGGTAAAAATAACACTAAAGTTTGTAGTAGTACAGTGAATTAGATAACGACATCAGCCTTGAAGGAATTGTGACCTTGTCAATGCTGTTAAGGATGATGTCATTGTCTAAATTACATCAATAAATTTTGCGGTAATATACTGAAATCGATCACTATCTCACCCTTAATGGCAATGTGACATTGTTCGTTTTTCCCGTGTACCCTTCAATTGTATGTGCTATACATTTCATACGATCTGTAATGCATTCTTTTTTCGGATATTATGTTTAAGTTCTGCCTAATTTCGGGCATCTGTCACACTCATTAGTGCTTACGCAGTGGTCCACGACCAAGAGAAAATGGAGCAATGCTTGAAATGTTAATCTCGGCCAGCGTGTGCTGTGTTGTCTCAAGCAGTGACCACACGAGCGCAGGCAGTCCCCGCATAATGTACGACACATCAGCCAAGACGAGTTCCAGTATAGCTATTGGTGTGGAACCTGAGAAAGAAGTCGGACCAAGTCTCGTGAAAGATTTTAGCTCTGAATTAATAGACGATATTAAAAATGAAAAGTTGAACAAGTTTAACGTTGCGAAGATGAGTTTTTCTTAATAGTTTGTGCAGATTAATTTTCATACCCATGCTTATGAACAAAAGTAGGCTATGATATCGACTGACTTGACTTTCCAATACGATATGGTTATGTACCCATGTATATAAAAGTAATTCTTCCGTAGCGCCGATTTTTGTACGTTGGTAATATGCATTGCCGTGGCTGGCAGTAGCTACCCCTCCCTCTCACCCAGCGGTGGGGGTTAATGTGTAGTTTCCGGGGTAATTAGTGCCGCCCTTTTGGTGAAGCTGGTCGTACTTTTTCCACCCTCTCACCTTTGTCTCTACCACCGCCCAGTGACGTAACATGTTTAGCCTTGGTTTTCCAAGACCGTCTCCAATACTCAGACCTTAATACAGAAAAAGGATGGCCACCGCTGCGGTAAAACCATTTCCATTTATGTACACGGTTCCGCCATATCCTTATGTCAAAATAGTTATGTTTTTCGTATTTATTAGTTGAATTACTAAATTTTGTCTTAAATAAACGTTTAGCGTTAATTTATGAGCAATGTTAGTTTCAATTTCAAAGGTGAGACAACAAGATAAGTACGGTATGAGTAGAAACACATTGCTATGAAGTTATGAACTGGACAGTGCAAACGCAGCCTGAAAATAGTTTTCAGTAAGTTGAAAATCATACTGTGAAATCCGTGTAAGTTATTGCAGTATACAAAAGAATAGGCCTAACGTATACTCAAACTCTATAACACAATTAAACAAGGTGTCAATTTGGACTACTACTGCTGCTGCTACTGCTACTACTAAATCAGCTTATATTTTATATTTTTAATAGATGGATGTTGACAATCTAGGGTCCTTAACCCACTTCGTCCTGAATTTCACTTCTTTATGTTTTGTCACTTTTAGACTTAGGGCCAACTCTTCATCACTTCTTTTTCACTTTTCTCGATAAATGAAATGTTTTTCCCTCGTTCAACACCTTTGTATAGTTATTAATGATGGAATGTATTCTACACCGTCATCTTTCATATTCAAGAAAATAACACAGTCACTTTAAACAACTGTAATAAATGAAATCACACTTCTTTCCTGAACATCACTTTGAAACTGATCAGAAGTGCTAATACTGTCCCTTTTACACCATTCCCTGAAAAATTCTCCTTCTCTCTCCATCTGTTCTCCTTTCCGTTGATGTGGATTCTTTCTGGCGCTAGAATGACTGACAGTACGGTATGAAGGTTGGTTAGGAAATATGGTTCTTTAGTCGTCATAGGTAAGATTCGAAATTTCCCGACGAATACCAAAAGCATCACCATTTACGATAGGAAAAATATCTTTCCTAATAACTAATCTAGGTTCAAAATGTTTTATGTGTATCACTGTCATTTTAGGAGGATAGGAACTGGCCACCCTACCCCATTACCTCATGGCTTAGTTGCATCATAAGTTGTGCCTTGTTGGTATCATTTGTAAGGTTCAGATCTGTCTTCATACAGTTGACTAAACAACAAAAAACTGTTATTTTCTTAACTTGGAAATTGTCACCATTATGAAACTAAATCATTTGTCACGTAGTGAAGTTGTATTTTTCGGGAATTTAAGTGCTGAAATATGAGACACAGATCCAGTATTATAATTATAACCCGGTACACAACACGAACGGCCCATTTCACGACGTAATTAACACAAGAAAACATCATAACAAAACCACGTGGTAATCGTGCTTGGACCGCCACCGGCGCCATTTTGGCCCCTATCGATACCTTCATTAAGGTCTGAGTATTGGAGACGGTCTTGGTTTTTCTGAACCGACGCATGCGACGGACTGCACGAGAGATAGTGACTAGCGAGTGGTTCCTGAGGTGCGAGGTGATTCTTGGCTACAAAGCGAATGCGTAGTAAATTGTGAACTACACAACGAAACCAAATATAAAGTTATATATCGGCTTCATATAAAACCATCTGCCCTCCTGTAAGGGTGACCACAACGATCCAGAAAACAAATACATAATAATCATTATATAGAAGTTTAAAATGAAAATACATACAATAAATTTCAAAAGAAAATTAAAGTGAAGGTGAAATGTATTAGGCCTACTTGAAATAGAGATGAAATTGCAAAATTTGAATTGAATCCTTTAGGATTTTCTCAATGATGTAAAAGTTGAATCCCTTTCATTTTAAAAGAGATGGTACCACGAACTCTAAAAAGAAGTCCGTGTACTGACCAACGATTAGCCATGATGTTACACTGCTTCCTAGAATACGAAATGCAAGGTTCACATATTATTCTCTTTTCAACATCAGTAAATTTTGGCTAATGTGCATCTCTTTCAAACCTGATGGTCGGGTCTAGTTCTGTTTCTGTCTTGTTTTTTCTGGCAATGACAACAATATCTGCTCGTCTTGTTGAATCATTTTCCTAGATACAATGCACTTCTTCATGGACTTCTAATCCCTGTTGTCTTAATGCATTATTTACTTACTTTTTTATATATTTATCATGTGTGTATATAACATAGGTCTATATATGAATAACTTAATTTATTGCATTATTTACTTACTTCTTATATACATATTTATCATGTGTGAATGATTAAAATATATAACATAGGTCTATACATGAATAACTTAATTTAATGCAATATTTAATCACTACAAATAACGTTAATAGTCTACATGCAGCCTAATACACGTAAACATCGTAAATATGAAAAACGCACGGAAATACCGTAAATATGCAAAACTCACGTGAACATGCAGAATGCACTATATTGTATACCGGTACCGAAATTATAATATAAAACACACGTATATACCGGTATACCGAAAGTACGTAAAGCACATATATACTGGTGTACCAAATATATACAAAAACACACATATAAAACGGTACTGAAAATATGTAAAACAGGCGTATATACCGGTATCGGACATATGAAAAACACACGTAGCCTATATACCGGTACCGAAAATATAAAAACGCTATATAGGCTACTCGGTCCGAAAATATGCTAAACACACGGATATGTTATACCGATACCAAAATATGAAGAAAAAAAAAAAAGAACACGTATATAGCGCCTACCAAAAATATATAAAAACACACGATATGTACCGAAAATATGTAAACCCGCTTAGATACCGGTACTGAGAATATGTAAAATATGTAAAACCCTATATCGGGATCAAAAATAAGTTATACCATAATATGTTAGCTAAATACGTATACGCTGCTACTGAAAACATCTAAAAACACATTAAAGTTACCGAAAATATGTAAAACACGTAGACTATATAGCGCCTACCAAAAATATGTTAAATGTTTATATGGACCTAGTGGAAAAAACACATACTGTAGTCTATATACCGAAGATATGTAAGCACGTACATAGGTACCAAAAATGTTAAATAGTCTACTTATAATGTATAGGCCTACTGGTACAAAAAACGTCTAAACATACATACTGTACATACCGAAAATATATAAAAAAAAGTATAATATAATACCAAAAATATGTCAAACACACGCACATACCGGTACCGAAAATATGTAAAACACATGTACTGTGCATATCATTACCGAAAATATGTAAAACACATGTACTGTGCATATCATCACCGAAAATATGTAAAACACATGTACTGTGCATATCATTACCGAAAATATGTAAACACCTTATATAGCCTACTCGTCCGGGACACACGCAAACAACACAAGAATACGTGGCAGGTGTAAATAAACGCAGAAGTACAAAGAAACACGCTAATGCGTAGTTTACGTGTAGTGACATTAATACTCAGCAGCTGTAGAAGCGGACGCCATTTTTTGTAGTGTTTGTTTATCGATTAGGCCTCTTCAGATGCCGCTTAAGAAGCCGTGACATGTCTAACAATGTGCGTTGTCAATATTAACTTGGAATCACTCACCTCGCTGAGCCGAGTGGAGTTGAGCAGCAGCCGGAGCTGCTGAGCCACGGGCGGGTTGTCGTCTTGGTCCAGCACGTGCACTGTCACGGTGGCCTCCGCCTTGCTGACTCCACTTCCCCCCCTGCTCAGCAGGCACGTGGTGTGCACACTCAGCTTGGAACCCGGGCCCTGTGAGCCGGTCCCATCGGCTGCCGTGTCCCTGTCCAGCTGCTCCCGGCTTTGCAGGGATGCTCCGTCACTCGCCAGGGAAAAGTATTCCGTCCCTGCGGACACACAGCTTGCTGGCTATTTACTAGGGTTCTAGCCCTGACTACACTGTAGCGTGGCAACATATAAAACAGAGTTTCCGTTCTCGAATCGAGCATGATGTCATTGTTCCACACGCATTAACTCGTGACACAGAAATTGGGCATTTTTACACTTTAAGATTGGCCTAACATTGGCTATATTATACTGTCCAAAGTAAACCATACTTCACAGCAGGGTTTAAGCTAGAAAATAAATAATTGTCGCAAAAATGCACAAATGAAAAATTATATTAGTGCAAATTGCGAAATGCTTTTGCAATATTATAAATAATTGTGTAGAAAGATAAGATTAATAAAGTACGCAGAAATAAAAAGGTATGTAATTTTTTTCTTTAAGTTTTGTTACTTTCAATCCATCTTACCACACTCTAGATATACTCACAGTATGTAAGTAAATCATTAGACGTAGGTATGTTTAGAATCAATTACTGTTGAATTTACATCACATTAAAATACGTTATTTTATGGGGATTCTAAACATTCAAATTCTTTATTAGTAGGATCTTCAAGATTTACTGTAGCAGAGAGATAACTCTTTTTACTGAAAGGAGGTTTCTAATTACAGATTTTACAAGATTCATGCAACTAGATCCTCGCTCACAACTTACAGTATGCGATGGGATTATATAAATCAAGTAGAAGAAATTGTTCTCTTAACTTACACGAATTGCACTAACTGTTTGAAATCCATTCCTGAACATCTATTGCTCAATACCTTCTTGAACATTGTCCATGCCATTAGCATTTCATTTAATTCAGATTAGTTCAAACACATCTCTTGATTTCATATTTCTCCATTTCCATCTTCGTTTCTGAAGTCCAATGTGATTGTCGCATTTCTCCACATTTACATTCAAAGTTTGTTGTATTGTTAGAAGTCGAGTAGCAAAATGCGACAAATGCGACTGCGATTTAAACCCCGCTTCACAGAATCAAAGCAGATGACTTAATTCCCTCTCCAGTCTTACCGGTAGGAGCATTTGGGTTCTGCGCTCTTCGAAATGTAACGAATAAGACACAAGTCCAATCTGCACTTGCATAAATTATCGCTGTTCACTAACGACGCGCGTATGAACGATGCGGACTGATATGATAATTATGCATTCAGCCGTCACTGCGACGTGGCAATGTTTGCGTATGATACTGGCAAGCATGTCGGCTCTGCTCGTATGCTATGTTAAGTTTTGTCTCTAGGAAAACCCTAACCGCAGTATTCAACAACCGTCATCAAGACAAGACAATAAAGTAATTCAGCTCTAAGATAGGTTCGAACCCACCTGAACCGCGCGCAATGCATCTTGAAGCGCAAGAGAAGAATCAGTGTTGCAAATGGCTTACATCTGCAATCTGTGACGTACGTTGAGCAGATCACACCAATATCATCACTGATGTATGAATTTTCGATGTGCATGGATAGATTATTTCCTCACTACGAAACAACTCAACTATCGGCCGATGCGCTCCCTACGGGAATACCACGTTATCTGTGAGTAAACGCGGCAACATTGCTGAGAGACTGCATCACAGCCTCGGCTTAGCTTAATCTTAGTGTTAATGCGATTAGCTGTGTTCTCATAGCTTGCAAAGCACTGAACCTGAGTGCGCTCTGCCCTCCGTCCTCCATTGGCTAACTGCTACGCGTCCCTCCAATGATAGGAAACATAACTAGGTCCTATACTATAACACTATTTCTAACATGAATTGAGACTCGCCGTTTAAGCTTATGTAAAAACTTCAAAATTTTAAGAAGTTTGAAAAAAAAAATAACTTTCAATATTTCTTAAACTTGAAACGCACCACTTCTCCTCTGGAAGTAGTTAATAAATACAAAAACAGTATAAGCGTTCTTTACGGAAATTTGGAAGATAGGCTATATTAGTAGATGTTAGATCTATTGTGCGACTCTTCAATTATATTCTCTCTGTTCGGCACGGCACCATTGCAATTAGACGTGCGATAGGCTTCGTGTTGTAATCGCCAAATCTTCGTAGTTCTGCTGTTAGCTTGTATGCATCTATTTTAGTAGATCAGGGCACTGCAGTTGACCAGGTGACTGTTTGTGACGATACGATGACGTCACAGCGTGTTGCTGCACATATTTTCCGCCTCGGAAGTTCTCTTTGGCGGGTAGTACATGGCAATCCTCGGCCTCATCTCGCCAAATACCGTCTTGCTATCACCAGTTCCATCGAAGCTAAATAACCACACATTTGATACAGCGTCGTTAAATAACCAAGTATATACAGTATATACACGAGAAGATGTTTTATCAAATTAATATTCTTAAATCAGCGAGGAGATCAAGAGTAACGGACTTGAAATTGGTCCACACAACTGGCTTCATAGGGGTGAAGTACTCGCCATTAAAATATTATACAGCTTTATTTACTGAGGTGTTGGTTTCTTTTTCCTGTAAGCATTTCGGTACCTCTTACGAGTATAGTACGAGGTCTAAATAAATTACGTTCCTACTGTGTTCCTCCACAAACCTGTCACTGCTACTGGAGATCTGGAGTGGATAAACCAAGTTGACTTGTCCCTTACTCCTATTTCCACCTCAGATTACAATAATAATGTGTCAACAAATTCTACCTGCGAAGTTCGAAGGCGATATCGGGAAAGATTTTCTTCCAAATTTTCCAACGATCCATAGCCTCATGAATAAATTATATAAAACTGGAAGCGTTACAGATAATAACCCAGGAGAACGCGTGCTGTAGCAGATGACACTGAACATCTCGGAAAATTCCCCAGAAAAAGGCGCTTCATGATCTTTCGCAGGAAATGGACGTGTGCGACCCTGTGATCAGGTGTGGGATTTAAATGAAGTTCATGACGGCGAAATTGACTCTACTGTCTTTCTGTTTTCGGAAGAGCCCTCATTTCATATCCAGGGGTATGCAGACACTCAAAACGGCAGATACTGTGGCTCTGGAATAATTAATCCATCCAGTAGGCTAGCTTGCAGTTCTCGCTCTACTTTAAAGGAAGCGGCTTTCCCTCTCAGTTTTGCACTATTCTTATGTCAAGTTGGAATAGAAAGCTGAAGCATATTTTGATAAATATAACCACGGTCAGCTTTTAGTGAACATATTTTCAACAGTCAACATTTTTTCACCAACATTAATTCCGATATGGATATTCTACCCCCCAACAGAAAAGGTAAATTATGAAATATATTGGAATCAATAGAAATTTATAAAGATAAGCTTGTTAACCTTCATAATTTGAACGACAAAGCTATTTATGATAATAATATCCTCTTTGACCTCTACATCACTTCCGGTTTGAACAAAAAAAGATCAACGTAGTATTTGTTACGTATTCTTGGTCTTGCTCTTCAGCATAGTCAGTCCTCTTTAAGATACGACACGCGGTAGAACATCTACATCGTAGGTGAGTTCAACATGTAAATTGTAGTAATGTCCATTCTTCCAATGTATTTATTATTGTACTTACAATATAAGAACATATCTTCTATTTTTGAAACTTCTTTTTTTTAATTTTTTAACTTCATTGATGTTAATTTTTAATTTCAAATATTTTGGAATGAATAACATTCACATCTTGTCATTCATATTCTATAATATTTTGATATTTTAACATTATTCTTGGGTCACCATCAGTATTACTTAAGATTTATACATTGTATTATCAGAATTGTATTATATATATATTCCTTCTATAAGATATCATTTAAAAATATTTAATAACTATTATTCAAATTCATTTTTAATTAAGTTTATAATGAAATTTCAATTCAATACATTGGATCATTTTACTTTTTAACGATGTTGTCTTAGACTTTGTATTTTATAAATTTTATAATTTAATAGTACATTCAAGATCTTTATACATTCCATTCTCTTGTTGCAGTCGTGGTACAACCACTGATGATGGGGGAGCACAGCCCCCGAAACATGTATGGTTTCTAACCAATTTTATTTATTTTATCAATAAATAGTGTTCAGACAACTGTAATAATTATCTCCATTATTTTTAATCTTTACTTATGAACACTGTTGTATTTTGACCTTCTAAGTATTTAATAACCACGGTCATTTAAAATTTCTGTATCTGACGTAAATACTTTACACTGAAATCAGACATTTAAATCGTTATGACTGTTTACAACAGACATTCTACAGTGTCCACATGAACACACCGGCTCGCTTACCTCGCCTAGCCTAAAAGCTACTTGATGAATGCTATGACTTGCTTACCGTTGGTGAGGTTGTAGCGTAGGGAGTAGTGGGGACACATCCGGGGTACAAACGGAGGTCCCAGACGTCCCAGCACGGTTGCACGCTGGTTCTCATACACTTGGAACGTGGCGGCCCTCCAGAAACACAAGTCCTGCAACAAGGACCGAGCACAGTGCTTGTGGAGCAATGGTAAAATGAAGATAAAAGATATCTGCTCTCTGTGTTCTCTTGTTACGAATACATCACCCCTCCGAGCTGAACGGATAAACATCTGTGTGGCTGTGGAGTGTGAAATTGAACCGCGTCTTGCAGGCAACTTCGGTTTGTTACTCAGACAGGATAACTAGCGCAGGAAAACAATTGAGATGAAGCGAGTTCGGGAAAGTTTCTCTAGTTCTAACACGAGAAACCACTGTGCGATTACAATAACTGGAACTTGGATTTCTGCGGCCGTCAGCAAAACAGCGTGGTTTGTGTTCCTCCCGTGCCATGAATCTAGTATTTTCTTTGTTTAATTTCCACATACTGAGAACGATCCACATTCTATTGAACGTTATTACAAATAGATAATACTCAATAGATCTGCAGCTGCAAAAACATAAATGAAAAGATCATTAGATAGACAAAGTTAGCTTTAATAACAAATTATTCCATTTTGTTCATGTAGCAAGATTCTAGCAATGCAAAAAATTAAACTAGAATTTTTCCGTGCTAATTAGCATACTTAGAATATTTTTAACAAAAGAAAGGAATAAATAATTCCGAAGTTTCATAAAACTGTGACTGTGCACTGCATCCGTTTACTGAGGGCTCGTGTTCTTCACTATGTGGGAACCAGTCCCATTTTGTTATTTATGGGAGTAGCCTATAGTTTAAATGGTCAAGCAATTGTAATGTAGTTTCAGTTTTTATGACTTAGGTTTCATTTTAACAATAAAAACAAATTAATGTACTATAAATTATACCATTTGTTTTTATTTAAAGCTGCTGTTTTGTTTCTTAACGTTTTCGCTTTCATTTGACATCTTCAGAAAATGTGTAGGCCTATTATGAAACAAGTTCATAATGTTATACTTGATGGCACGAGTCAATTTTTAGGGAAAGAGCGAAGCGAAGTTCCTCATTTTGACGAATGCAATAACTGTATAATATTATAAACGTGTTTCATAAGTTATTTTTTGTACGACAGCATTATAAAACAAGTAATAAAGAAATAGCACCAGGTTTCTAATGTTGCACAGCTTGATATGGTTTATGAAGAAAGAGGCTGCTATGGCAGCAAAGATGTATTAAATATTATGGCATATTATTTATTATTAATTGTCATTATTGAGTGTAATTACTGCGACCGGATATTTACCCATTTATACATACAAATCTCGCTATCACGCTTGTGGAATACCCTACCCAGTGACATCAGAGACTGTCGGAATTTAGCAGTGTTCAAAAACAAACTTGTTAAGTATTTTATTACTGCGTAGAGTAGGTTTAATTTTTACTTAATTGAAAAAAAAAATTCTTTCTTCTTAACTTCTACAATAAACTGTCTAGCCTTTATAAATCAGTTGACTCAGTTGACATAGTTCTGTTACTATGCAGCCCTTAACCTATCAGCAAATTCAGTTTCGTGATTTACTTCCTACCGTCACGTACGCCAACAATGTGTGCGAGTTTGCGATCGATGTTCTTCCTGGCGTACCGTGGGTTTAGGTGTACCACAGGATTCAATTCTTAGACCTCTACTTTTTACGATATGTATAAATGACATATCACAGTAGGCCTATATTAAACACTGTAGACATCCTATTTGCTGAGAACTTACAAATACACACACACACACACTCACACACACACACACACACACACACACACACACACACATATATATATATATATATATATATATATATATATCTGCACCTACACCGGCAATAATGACGCAATAAATGAAGTAAACAATGACCTAAACGCAATTACTTCATGAACGAAAAAATCTGGATTAAAACTGTACTCAGAGAAATCACAGGCAATTATAATGGGTCATCAACGACTGTTAAGTTAAGTAAATAAAACAAATCTTACTTACCTCCTATTAAAATAAATGAATACATAACCTCTCAAGTGATACAATAAAAATCTAGGAATTTATATGGCCACTAACTTAAGTTGAAATACTCAAATCACACACGTATATAAAATATTTTTTATGAAAATTTACACTAAACATCCGAAATTTCCTTCCGATGGCTCTCAAGAAGAATTTAGTATAATCGCTCTTGATGCCGCATTTTGATTACTATGATATTCCTTCCTCTAATCTTAACACGAGACTGACAGACAGACTAGCGTGTTCATAATGCATGTGTTCGATTTATTTGCAACATCCGTACATCTGACCGTATTTCACCTTCACTAAATATGCTGTCCTGGGTCCGTCTCAAAGAACAAAGAATTATTCACTCTCTCACGTTACTCTGCTATACTCTTCATAACTCTAATCCTAGCTATTTAGCTTCTCGTTTTCAACATTTGTCCTCATATCACACAATAGAAACTCGTTCACAACACCATATCACACTCTCCATTGCTTAACACAGAACATTCTTCTACTAACCACCGGTGTGGCTCAGTCGGTTAAGGCGCTTGCCTGCCGGTCTGAAGTTACGCTCGGGCGCGGGTTCGATCCTCGCTTGGGTTTTTTCTGAGGTTTACCCCAACCGTAAGGTGAATGTCAGGTAATCTATGGCGAATCCTCGATCTCATCTCACCAAATAGCATCTCGCGATCACCAACCTCATCGACGCTAAATAACCAAGTAGTTGATACAGCGTCGTTAAATAACCAACTAAAATTAAAAAAAATCCTTCTACTCTTTCTCTCACCGTCTCTGCAGCTTATCTCTGAAACTCTCTACCACAGAATGTCAGAGACTGTCGGACATTATCAAGTTTAAAAAAGAACTAAAATTGCACCTTTTCAATTCAGATTCCCTTCAATAACGAGCTCTTTACTCTGCGACAGTTCTGTAAATTATATATATATATATTTCATTATTTTTTTCACCTAAACTGCACTCTGTTTGTCACCACGTGAATTTATT
Source organism: Periplaneta americana (assembly GCF_040183065.1). Taxonomy (NCBI): domain Eukaryota; kingdom Metazoa; phylum Arthropoda; class Insecta; order Blattodea; family Blattidae; genus Periplaneta; species Periplaneta americana. The sequence continues at coordinate 169,863,562 of NC_091129.1, read as the reverse complement.
ATCTAAGTCTTTTTATTGTAGGTTTTATTTAAATTTAGTTTTTTTATTATTTTATTGCATTTCATTTATTGTATTCTTCCTTAAGTTTTCCCTATTAACTATTTGTACTAATTGAGTTGCTTATGGTATATTCCAATCTTCAGATCTGTATTTTGCTTTTTCTATTAGCCTGTGGTATTATTTTCATTTTGTGTAGTGTCAACTTTGTTGTATTATTTTCTGTAATATATCAATATTTTCCTTATTTCACTGGTTGTGTACTTTGTGACCTGGTAGAGAGAAAGAGAAGGCCCTACGGCCCTATCTCTGCCAGTATAAACAAATAAATAAACAAACAAATAGATGGATGGATGGATGGATGGATGGATGGATGGATCTTCAATATTAGTGAGATGAGTTCGAAGAAACGTAACATTTCGAGGTATTCTCTTCACACGCAGTGAAGGTAGAGCTCGGAACCACAGCACCTCTTTTTACCCAGCACCAGGAGTTAATCTGGACGTTCTGGCAACGAAAATATTCCTCTACCGTCCGTGATTGAACTCTTGACCTTCAGTGTGTGGCCCGTCGTTCTACCAACTGAGCTACACGCCCTGAAATGTCAGGCTGAATATGGAAATAGGTTGTCATATATAGTTACTGCTGTCGTTAGGTTGCTTTTTCTAAATATATTTATTTTTAGCTTTCTTTAGTATTTATTTATTTATTTATTTATTTATTTATTTAACCTGGTAGAGTTAAGGCCGTCAGGCCTTCTCTGCCCCTCTAACAGGGGATTACAACTATAATATGGAGAATAAAATTACAATTAGGATCTTTAGACTCAAGAAAATAATTATTCATTATTGTATCACCAGAAAAATATTGTTCACTTTGTGGATATTGCCCTCCAGCTAATGATCAGAGACATTTATGACTTCCAGATTGCTTGCAATTGGACACCATGGATCTGCTGTCGGGTGTAATGTTCAGTGTGCAAAGGGCAAAATATAGCAAAGATAATTTACAAGTATGTTTCATTCAGCTTGGATTTTAAAGCAACGCCCACTACGACTCGTCGTCATGGTAGCGGGAATATCAGAGATCACAGGGTTGACAAATGAAGAGCAATTTACAAGGAAAACGAATGAAGAGCTTGCCACGTGTAAGAAAATGAAGTCCATTAGCAGGTTTCGCCTTACTTCAAGTAATGTCAGTGACCGCCAGGTCTCGGAACGAACGCTGTACCCAAGATACACATTACACTTCCAACTCGTCTCGTATCCCATTTTCCTTCCTTCTTTAAATTTTAATTTATTTTATGTTTGTTACATTTCACTTATTTGTGCAACACTTTCTATCTTTGTAAGTTCTATGAACGAAAGACAACATTCTAAGATGCAGGAAACGTCCTGTCCGGTGATACAATGGACAATATTTTTAGTTGAGAACCGAAGTGCAACTTCCATTAGATCCCTTGGTCCCATTTAGTAGATTCTGTGACTGCAAAATATGTCTGTGTAATGAAGTAAGGCGAAGACAGTTTTTGTTTCCAAATCATCAGGATTTGCCGATTCAAATCATGTCACGGCGATAAGACACGTGTCACTGGGAAGTCCTTTGTATGTATTTTGTTAGAGAGCAGTTGTATTGATGAAATTCATATGAAATAAGATATTCTTAACAGAGAATGAGGGAACTGAGATTCTGATGACGACAGGATATTTCAGAAGACGCATACAAGAGGCTGCACGACACTAGTTGCTATTCGCTATGGAAGTCTGCAAGGCTATTTCACTTCCATACTGTATGCATATTTCTGTGAGTGTTTAATCATAATTTTATTATACAAATTTTATCTGTACTTACATCTATATAAAACTTCGTAAAACTTGTTCTAAGTCCTTACGCATGAAGGGTAAGTAGGAGAGGTGAACGAACTTGAAGGGGAAAGTTCGAGCGAACATGCCATATCTGCTTCCGCAAAGCGAACTTCGGTTATACAGGTTCGTTGAACTTGAATCGAACACAGTACCTGTAATGCATGACGTTAGTATGCACACTTTCTAACTAAACTCATCCAAATTGATCACAGTCAGCTGTAAGCGAAATTCCGAGAACACAGACCTGTCACAGACATAAACATCATTTTGTGTTAAGAACATCTTGTTGTGTGTTGACTTCATCAGCAAAACTTTCATAACACAGGAACTAACAAAATATTAACAAGGATTTTTACCTTAGTAATCATAACCATGGTGCTTCGGTATAAAACAAATGAAATGTGTTCTTTCAGATGGTATTAAAAATTATAGTACAGAGTGTTATGTGAAAATATTCTTGATGTTGTAAGTCGCAAAAATATTTTCTTTCCATAAAAATATTCCTTTCTAAATACAAGGTTTGGCGTGTCTGACAATCCAACATTCTCATGGGAGCTGATAAAGAGATTATTTTTCTTCCACAATATTAATAATGACGAAAAAATGCTTGTACAAATTTTGGCCACTCGAGCGCAATTACAAGGGCCGTAAAAATAAGTTTTCCTGGGGCCTTTTACAGAAAGAAAACACAATTTCATGGAAAGATTTATTGGGACAGATACAACAATTTGTTGAGATATTTTTCAACATATTCCCCACCGGAATTGAGACATTTGTCATATAGTGGGATCGACAGAGAAGTGCAGACTGCTGTCAAACGCTGGTTCCGATCCCAGGCGGCTGACTTCTGCGACACAAGGATACAAAAATTGATCCCATGGTATGACAAATGACTCAATTCCAGTGGGGGATATGTTGACAAATAGCACAACAATTGCTATATCTGTTTCAATAAATATTTCCATGCAATTGTGCTTTTTTCTGTAAACGGCCCCAGGGAAAACCATTTTCTGGATGGCTTCGTAATTGCGGTCGACTGTCCAAAATTTGTATAATTTCTTTTGACATTATTAACATGGTGGAAGAAAAAAATTTAACTTTTTTATCTGCTTCCATCAGAATGTTTGCTTGTTAGTCGCACGGATGTGAGTGGCGCGCGCATAGCATTGCGGCTGTCCCTGATAATCACCGGATCTACTTCCCCTTTCTCCCCTGTACTTCACGTCACAGCACAACCTTCCGTTTAGTTCACGTTCCAATACTTATATTACGTTGCAACTCCAAAGCCTGATTCACAGTATGACGTTTGGATTTTAACTAATAACTTTCAAACTAATGATAATCGGACTCCTGTCGATATGGCATTTAATGACCTGTACAATGATTCCTAAAGCGCGGGTCGTGAATCACGTTGTGAATTCTCAGTGAAGTATCAGTTAAACAACGATAATAATTACATACAAGCAACGCGAGTAACATCCACGACCTGCTCCTGTAAGCACATAATAAGTGTATTACATTATTGTCAACGTCGTATAATACCAGGCTTTGGCAACGAAATGAAAAAAATTGCAATATTTTTTTCCATTTACATTATTCGATGTTGATGATCTGTGGCCAATAGTGGGCTAAGAAAGAAACCGATAATTTCCCCTGGGTAGTCTCTCAAATGGAACTTTTCGGTCTTCGGAGTCTTTCTCTATGTGACGCACGGTTTTCGAAGAACAGGATGGACACACATGTCGGTATATAGGCACTACGAAAGGAAATACTTACTTACTTACTTACTTACTGGCTTTTAAGGAACCGGGAGGTTCATTGCCGCCCTCACATAAGCCCGCCATTGGTCCCTATCCTGAGCAAAATTAATCCATTCTCTATCATCATATCCCACCTCCCTCAAATCCATTTTAATATTATCTTCCCATCTACGTCTCGGCCTCCCTAAAGGTGCGAAAGGAAATACATTCTTTTTCATATTTTAATTAGTTTATTTGTAATTTTTAGTTTAGTATTTTAAGAATAGATTGATTTGTATTATTTATTTTCATTTTTTAATCAAAATTTGTCGAATATTTGTTTGTATGTACTATGGAATAATTATATTATTTTATTCTTTGTCTTTATACAAAGCCTAAATTGTTAAAAAATTTAATTTTAAATTATGATTTATTTAACGACGTTCGCAACTGCAGAGATTATATCAGCGTCGCCGGTGTGCCGGAATTTTGTCCCGCAGGAGTTCTTTTACATGCCAGTAAATCTACTGACATGAGCCTGTCATATTTAAACACACTTAAATGCCATCGACCTGGGCCGGGATCGAACCCGCAACCTCTAGCACAGAAGGCCAGCGCTATGCCGACTATGCTACCCAAGCCGACTAAATTATTAAATAATAGTTATTATTATTATTATTATTATTATTATTATTATTATTATTATTATTATTATTATTATTATATATTCAATGGCTGAGAACCAGACTGTTCCAAGTCCATTTTACTACTTTTTTTTTTTTTCAGGATAGCTATTTTAAGTTTCTGACTGTCAAAGCTGGACGTAAAACAGTTTGGCATAGCTCATAGCAATCTTATGGGGAGGATATTCACTACCTCGTAACTGCATTGTACAAGACAAAGGAACAACTTTTTATTCCTTACGAGATGTTATCAGCAGACTCATTTTGAAAATGTGCCTATACAGATTTCAACAGTCTGGAAGAATTTGACTGTGAGGTTTTGGAAGTAAGTCGACGATATGCAGACCAGGACATGGAACACATTGAAACACAAATCTCCTCTTTCTAACAGTTGGAAAACAGTTTGCATGTTCTGAGCAATTGCAATCTGTTGCAGGTCAGGACTGGCTGGCAGTGGTGAGAAGCATACAAAAATTTATTGTTTTGTAGTGCGTGGATTGTCATTGGATGGATCCAACGATTCAGGTCTTAAAATTCGTGACAATGGTAGGTCTATTATTACAGTAAATTTGAGAGTCTGTTATTTCTTCATATATCGCGCAACTTAGCATTGCTCATGTTTTAATAATACGCACAAGCCCTTCCCATAGACATGTCTAAAATCTTTGCCGAATAGTTTTTTTCTGTGTTTTATTGTTACTTAGTTTAATAATTACAGGACTTTGTTTCTTTTAATACTTAAACATATTCCAACGTTAGAATTTCGAAAAAAATAAGCGAAATAAATATCTGACCCACCAATATCGCTAAATAGATGTTTATGCATTCAAATATTCATCTCGTAACGGTGAAAGAGCGCTGTTAGATAACAAAATTATCATGGAATATAATTCAACAGAAAGCTGTTTCTCCTCCTTGCACACTGCATTATTTTATGAATCGAAGTTGGTAATTTATGAGTCACGAAGACGTGCGATCGGTAAGTCTAGTGGCTAGGGAGATAGCATGGAGTTGCAGGATGGAAACATCTTGAAATGTGACTGAATGACACGGTTCTATTGCGTGTATCTTATTGATGTAGTCTTATCGTTTGTCTGAGACCTCGCGGTAGTCGACTGCAGAAGCACGTGTCGTAGTCGTCTTCATACAGTTTTGTGGTTTGAGATGCAAAATTGTTTTAATTAACACATTTTGTTACGATGTCAGAAATCAATAAACATAAATAATGTCCTTTTGAAAACCATTATTCAGTAGATGCATATACTTTCAATGTTTCTTGTTATGACATTTATGAAGATTTTGTACCAAATTGCTAAAAGAAATCTCGACAAGTAATTCATTTTTAACTTTATTGATATTATTATGGTAAAGGGAAGACATTGCAACTGTTTTTTAAATCTAAATCCCAAGTAATAAATCACAATAAAATAAGCTGCTATTTACTAGATTGTTCTTACTTAAGTACAAAACTGTGGGAATAGTATGGCGTGGTGGGCATTTTCTTATGACCTCAAGGCTTGACGTCATCCTGTCCCTTATTCGCATTCTGAAAACTGGTAACCCTAGCCTCAGCCACCTCTGCATTCTCCTGCCCTATCAACTGTATTGAATACTTGCACTTATTATTCCATATTCCCGATGCAGTCGGCAGGTGGCGCTTTAACATAACAGAACACACCAGACATCATGTTCAGATTTTCAGCAGGGACAGAACAATGAACTGGCAGAATTAAATACAATACGAAGTAGGCCTATAGAAAAAGTCCACTTTGTCCCAATCCGTTAGATGCTGTTGAAGTAATGTAGACTATACTTCAACGTCACACAAAAGGACTTAGGTTTTTAATCACGTGACATTAAACAATTATCTCACTTTGTTTTATTCGCGAAAAAAAGAATGCTCTGCAATAAAAGGTTAAATCATGCTTCCCACTGAAGGAATCCACTTTCGAGACAAAATCCCCACTGTTGCTATAAAATAGAGTTCATATCGACGTTGTGGGGAACGAATTAGGTCTTTAATTATCATGCTGAAACAAGTGAAGACTGACCTGCGCGCTGATTTGGCCGCACTGGGTAGCCTCCGTGGGTGTGATGCGGACACTCATGAGGGGCTCCGCTGGTCCGGCTTTGACTCTGAAGATCACCTGGTGACCTGCAGTAAGGACAACCACAAGGGTCACAGCTTACAAATAGTTATCCTGTGTGCGAGGTTTTCATTTGTCGCCTCGCACCAACAGACGGAGTCTTCAATGCCGCATGTGAAAACGTCACAGACGAGGCATAGACCAGAGGCTCTCTGTTGGCAGTATACCTACGTCAGAGGCTGGGAAACAAACGGGTTCTCTTTAGATGATAAGAATATCCTCTGACGGCAATTTGTAAAGCACTACAATAACAGAAAGTACCATATTGCTGGATCGTTGTCATCTTAAAGGCAGCTTGACAACTATGAGATTTCCGATAATTGTGGAAAATTCATACGTCTGTCATCCTACAGCAGTTGTGATAACCATGAGAGTTTCAACAATTCTAGGACATTCTGGATGCAACATTCCACGTGTTCTTATCTTCTCTCGCAGACCAGTATATCATGTCAATCAGTTTTCTGTTCTGTTCTGTTCCTCGGTGCATCAAATGGTTAATTGCCGAATTTTGTTGTGCAGTGAATAAACTGTTACTACGTACGGTACTCTTACTGAAAGATAAAAAAGAAACGTAAAGGAGCGATCCTATGCAAAGGATGGCAGCAGCTCAGGCCTGGCTCTACACGAGTCGAACACAAGCATATCAGGACAGCGAGCCCATTCTCCAGTGCGTGATTTGTTTTGGAATTGCCCAATGGCTGTACGAAACCAACAGAGAACCTCTGAGGGCTCTGGCCTATGAAGTCTCCTACGAAGAGGATTATTTCAACAGCCTGGTCGGTTTCGAGAGGTCGTAGTGGTTGAAGATGAACCCACGAGTTATTATTATTATTTTTCGTAGTTTGAAGACTGGCATTTATTTTTTATTTTTCTGGTAGAGACTCAAGACCGTCCTTTATTTTCTTTTCTGCATTTTATTCTCGGGCACGCAAGAATAAGTTAAATTCATGAGCAGGGTACCGGACCCCTCTTACCGGGGCAATAGTACTAATCAATGAATAAAATATTTCGTCTCCGTTAGTTTTTCGGGTAGAGACTGATAAATGGACTTGTTTTGTTTTTTTTTTTTTTTTGTTTTTTGTTTTTTTTTTTTTTTTTCGGACCCGCAGCCTATACTGGATAAATAAGGTTGTCATTGACATTACATGAGCGAACTCACATGTGTGGAAGTTCGGCGTTACCTTGTCCTGTAACAGTTCATGACCCGTTGTGATGTAAGGCGGTCATGAAGTGTTATTGGGCAAGATTTATTCAGTTATAGGTGTAATAATAATAATAATAATAATAATAATAATACTCGTAACACAGTTGTGATGGTCATCATTATCACTCTTCCTTTGCATGAACTGATCGCTTCTGCACGTTCCTTGTCGTTTCTAACATACGGGACACTCTGCCAATACTGAAGATTTCCCAGTAGGTCCAGACGTCGCACAGCAAGAAACATTTTTCAAGATACATGACAGTGGCGGTGTGGGACATCGAAGAACAGCTATACCGATAGCACTGCGCAAACACAATTACACTCTGAAAGCGTTTTCACATCCACGAATGAGATTCAGAAACAGAGACGGGTGGATTTTAGTATATTTTAAAATATTGATTTATGTCTGTTGAAACTGGTAGACGCAGAACAAAAGGACAGTTTTAATATGCGCAGTATTCCAGAAACATTTATTTCAAGAAGAAAATTAATATACTGTATAATGTAAATCATAATACCTGCAAACTGCGTGACTTTTCTTCGTCCGTTTGTTTAGGTTAACAAAGCATAACGATTGAAGTATCTTTTGAATGTAAATTGTAAATACTTCCCAAACGCCAGTACAAACCCATGCAGTGCATTTCCATCTCCCGAGTTCGAACCCCTGGACGTCGCGGCGCTCTAATTGCAACCCTTCTACTGGGATAAAGTTGCTGTTTATTTATTTATTTAAATTTAAATATACAGAATAAAGAATATAATTACAAAACAAACAAGAGAAATAGAAATAAAATAATACAAGCAATATAAAAAGAAGATACAGTAGTATTAACAAAATTTGAGACCGAATGAGCAGCGCTCGTGCTCGGTCGCAGTTCAGATATAATATTAAAATAAAATAATAATAATAATAATAATAATAATAATAATAATAATAATAATAATAACTTAATAAATAAGTAAAATAAAATAGGAACTAAAATATAATTACAGCGGCAATGGAATTATATAATATAATATTAACACTAGAGAAGAATAATATCGCACGTGAAAAGTAGGACTAATATATATTTCAAAATTATAGAATACAAATATAATATAGGTTGATTAATTCATACACATAGGCTATAAATTTATTTAATCAAATTGAAGATATTAACACGTTTCTAATTTTCTTGTTATATGTTAGTGGGTTACATGTTAGAAGTTCTGGGCGTAATTTAGTTAAAGCATTGTACAACCGAGGGCCAAAATTAATGCTATGCTTTAGACCAGCAGATATGAGACATTTAGGTTCTACTAATGCTGAATTAATATTTCGTCTTGTGTCATAATTGTGTGTCTGTAATACAAACTTATTACGATTTGTATGATAAAATTTTAACAGCGCATACTTATAAATTTGTTCAATATTAAATACATTAAATTCAGAATAAATTAATTTAGTTGGATAATCGAAACGTTTCTTCAAACAAATTTTAATTATTCGTTTTTGTAGTAAATTTAACGGACTAAGATTAATTTTTGTACTTCCACCCCAAACAATTATGCCATGTTGAATGATAGACTGAATAATGGCCAAATAAACATTTCGTAGAACTCTAATGGGTAAGTAGCATCGAATATTAACGAATTTATAAATTCCTTAATTCCTTAGTTTTTTTATGGCATGAGAAATATTCTGCACACATCGAATGTTGGTATTCAGTTCCTCCGAATTCTGGAAAGTCAGTGGTAGTCGGGGAAGTTAAATTGGGTCATGGATAGGCATCGTTCTAATTATTGTTCAGAAGTCGGGGAACATGTTATGCTCTAATCTGCCGTAACCCAGGTTATAAAGCATTTCTTTTCAGGTGTGCGACGCAAGTGAATTCAAATAAATATGTACGGTCACTTTGTATGAATGCACTTGTACTTCTGCTTCGTTGTGCAATATTTTATAATTTATGTCAGGTTTTCATTCTTAAAGTTCGAGAAACAATACCATTATGACTAAGCAGCGTACGTTTTATAATTATCTTATTTTTAATCTCTTTCATAATGACTACCCCTAAAATCGGAGTCAAAACTTCTGGGGTGGCATAGTATTACTTTTTTCCGTCATGTTTTAACACTTTCCTGAAAAAACGGTTACTCGAGTCAACTTTCACTGTGTTGGCTTTTAGTAAAAACAGTTTTGTAATTTGCATGGAGTTAGTAAAATAAATATGAAAATAAAATTAAGAAGAATAATGAAAAATGAAAGCCGGAAATTGAAGTGAGCTAGGCCAGTCTAGGGATGGTGGAGGCTGGGTATCCCATTTTTATATCCAAAGCAGAGACCCGTTTTTCATTCAGGTGACTGGTTTGTCAGGGAACCTGAAATATTGGTCAGGGGAGGTCAGGGAACAGAGATTTTTTGCAAATTGTAGTGGACACCTGCAAATATCGCAAGCAAACAAAAAAAAAAAAAAAAAAAAAATTACAGGCTACGGCACATTTAATGAATACAGAAGAGAATCCAAAATTCATATGTTCAAAATTTGTAACTGAGTTACTTTCCTAACTTATTTATGAAAACGAAACTTGCGTCGTAGTAAAAGGGAAAATATCCATGTAGCGGAAGAGATCTATAAAATGCAGACAATTAAGATAAACCATTGGAAATTAACATTGTGTAACATACAAAATAAATTAAAAAAATAAATAAATCGAATCACATTGGAAACGAAGATATGCAAACAGAGTTTAACATTAACATAGAATATAAATTCTTGAGAAATGAAGATTATACGATGAGAATGCAACATATTATATACATAGGATCAATGAAAAATAAATAAATCAAACAAATGTTACATTGAATTTTTTGTTTAAATTTAATTTACTTTAACGTAACGGCAAAACATTATTAAAATATTGACATCTGATTGAAGACTATCATATTACAACATAACATAACAGATGTGAACATAATCCTTAGCATATTAACATAAAATTTAACAATTGTTTGTTGTTTAGTCAACTGTCCGAAGACAGGTCTGAACCTCACAAGTGATACCAACAAGGCACTACTTATGAGGCAATTACGCCAGGAGATAATGGGGTAGGGTGAATAGTTCCTTTTCCATTCCATTCCTGCTATCATCTTAAGAACGGAATCTGGAATGAGGACTGTTTTACAAAGAGCGCTGCAATTTGCAAGATTAAGTTTATTATTAAAAATAAAAGACGTGAGATCACACAATACAATAAATTATACGGCAGAAGTCAACATCTACAATATGCAAGAGCAATTAAAACTAACTAAATCAGATTCCACTCTAAACTAAGATATATGGCAGAATCCAACATACAGGCCTAGAACATTGAATATCAATTTAAACAAATTAAATTAGATCACATCGGAAAGGAATGTACACGATCAGAACTTATGATATAGGATAACATGCAAGATTAATAATGAGAATTCAGCGTGTACATGATACAATATAAACTGAGAGGAAGTACATCTGAGGAGAGTAACGATAACGGAAGACAAAGTAACTGTGACTGTGACTGTGACCTGGTCTGTGCAGCAGACGCAGCTCGCCCGTGCGGTTGTCCAGGCCGGCCCAGTCCGCGGCGTCCAGCGACAGTGTGGCGGCCTGCACGGGCAACGTGCGCACCACCAGCAGCGCCTGGGAGTGCGGCCAGCCCGCCGGCACCGCCACTTCCACATCCTTCAGCGGGGAGTACACGGCCAGCGCTGCAACCATTGAAATCAAGACGGCTGAAATTCAATTTCCCTTTTATCCTCATAATTATGACGGGTTGTTGTTCTACCTTGAGAACTATGTAGTATTGTATACTGTCAAGTATTTCGTTGAGATTTCGAGTATTAATGCTCCCAGCTTGGGTCACCACTCCTACGTACGTTGGGTACCTCAGCAGAAATCTCTTTGCGTACTTTTCCGTTGCTGAGGTCTTCACTCCCGCTACCTCGAGCTGGGTACACATTTCATTTCCCTAAGGAAGGGTTTCCTATCGGCCTGAAACCCCCAATGTCATCACTTCTCCGAAGACATAGGTTACCACAACCTTGGGTGTTGGGTAGGTTCTAGATTCACCAGGAGCAGGTTGAGAATTGGTGTTGGATGTAGAAGCTTTGGTTCACAATGACAATCGCAATGGCAATGGCAGTGGCATTATATAATAGGTACATACACCCCTTAGGATTCTCAATACGCAAAGAATTATTACACATTACACAGTGTTGAAGTTGATTTAAATATGTAAGTAGCTTAATATCAAAGACGGACATCTGTCGTGTCCATAGTTTTGATCCAGAGGCAATTTTTTAATTCACAGTATTCTTTGTAATATTTAACACAATTTATTTTGTAAATGTAGTGTTAGAGTTTGTAAATGGTTTCACTATAACTGGAAAGAGCATAAAAAATGTATAAAAAACACAGCTATCTAAATTTCGATTGAGGTCAGATGTCCGTCTTTGATATTAAGCTACTCAATAGCTTTCAAAAATTTAATTAAGTTTGAACGGAATAATAATAATAATAAATAATAATAATAATAATAGGCTATACAATAGTAATACAACCTTCGTAAAAGGTTTGTTTTAAAGACATTCCCATTAGAACCTTCGTTCGAAACTGTAAAAGAACAGAGCCTGATCAACCTTAGCAGTAGTCAGATCGCCGCTTGGTCGCCTAGTACTTCGTTGCTTGCGGTGCGACTCGGAGCATGGAACGCCCGGCGCCAGTCTTTTGTCCGCTGCTCTGTACAGTAAGCCGGATATTGAACATAACAAAACCTTTGAATTACATTAACGGTCGTTTTGCGTGCGTCTAAATCAGTGATAATGTGATGAATTTAATTATCTGATGAAAACACCAGCAAGATTGTCAGAACGGCGCGGCGGTCGTCATGGATACAACAGTCCACGCGACTGCAGAATCATTTAATTATTATAGCACGGTGTTAGCAACCCAATGAATTTTATTACTTGTAGAAAACGTGTCTCACGAATTCTATTCACAGCAAAAAAAGAAAACTCTACCATTTCTCTCCTAAGTGGAATATTGACTGGAAAAGTTGTGCAGTTGAAGACGTAACGTCAAATACTACTACAGGCTAGTGCCGCTGTGGACAACGTGTGGTTTGATATTCTCGTTCTTCGAGACAGTGATTAAACTTATTGAATTTCTCTCCATTGATAACAATATGTCCAATGCACGCATTTCATTAACCCTTTGGTTTTCTCGATACGTAACACAGTCCAGTTCCTTACGCAATCTTAAACGATTATATGGAAGCCCTCGGAACCTTGGCTACACTCCTACGATCTAATTTGGATTTCCCAGATTCAAGTAGCGGAGATCTGCAGAGATCATTAGGAGGCAGGCTCAGGTTCAGGCATCAATAAAATTGAAGTGAAAGCAAATTTGCCAACTAAACGATATTTTCGTAGAGAGACACTTCCCTTAATTTCTGGTATTTGAGGCGGTTGGGCTTCTTTAGCAGTAATCTATATCCGAAACCGTAATTGTACAGAGCCTATCTCAATACAGTTTTGAACTGTCGTTAGACGTTTGGGACATGTTTTAACGAATTATAGATGTCTTATATTTATTTATGCGAAGGAAATCGAGAAAAAATCCAATTTCTGTCATCCACACCACAACTATTAATAGCCTATCGATGATATTTGCTGAAGTGCATATTTTGTTACAATAAAAAGCACGAACATGTTTTGAGCTTAACAGAGACTGCAGTAGGCCTGTATGACTATCACACTTTGAGTATAACAACGTTCATCTGAGCTTCTTTCTATTGTCCTCTTAACTACATGTATTCCACGATGATACTGAATGTTTTATCTCGTACTCACAATTCTACAGCCGCGCACAGCTAGGTTTGTTTCGTGGAATGGGTTGAATAAAACTGGATAACGTAACAAAACTGCTGAATTAAATTTCCGGTTTGAAACGTCTTCCTGTCGCAAGTCCAAGCTTCATTATTTCTAATGGAAACTTGTCCTTTGTTAATTGAGTGGCGGGCGAGGTTCCTGAAATATAGGCAATCCGCACGCCAGCCCCAGCAGACTGCGACTCTGCCCCCATTTCCTTCTTGTCGCCAATTCGACTTCGATTGCCGTTTAGGACGACAAAAAGATATTTGAATTACGTTCACAGTCTGTGAAAGCGCAAGTGGCGTATTTTGAGCAGTGATGATCAGGCCTCGTCGTAAATGCCGCGGCCCTGTGGTAGATAGATAGCACGCGAGAGAAAGAAGGATCTCCGACAAAATTGATCGAAAACGCGTTCCTCACTGCACGAGTTGTCTGCCCTGCGGACAGGTCTGTCTAGGGCCGGCAGATTTCTGAAGACGACTTTTCGTGAGATCGCGGGAGCCTTTTGTAGACAAAATAAAAAGTATAACGTGTGAGGGCTAAACGGACACGTCTTGATACCTAGAAGTCTTACTCTTGTTGATTGACCAGCTATGTCGAATTTGATTTCCGGCCTCCGTTCGTTTGTCACGACTCGTTTTGTGAATTGTATGCTCTGACGAGCAGTTGGTTTTAATGTTGAGATTTTTGTATTAAGTCTCAGCATATCAAGTGTGGCGATGCTACAAAAAAATAAGAGATTTCGACGGAAATGCACGGCTCGATCATCCATAATATCAAAAAGTGGTTTTTACGCAGCCATCTGTCTGTGCAAAGCGATTTACTCCATATTTAAACCGTTGGACTTTGTGCTGCGCTTGATTAGGTTAGGACGGGGAAAGAGTGAAAGGATGCTTGAGCCTGGAAGGAGGATGTAGACAGCTTAAAGGTATTAAAGAGGATAAAAAGAAAATGCATGGTAATATCACAGTCTACTATATACAGTCACAAAGCGTGAGTTTTGAGGGTGCTAGAAACAATGGATTGTGCCGGCAATATTTTGCATTGCCTGTAATGAGGCGATATTAGCGATCCTAGTGGTGAGCAACTATCTAATGTTTGCATATTTACTACCTATTGAGCTTCGTGACTGTATATACTAGACTGTGATATAATGTTAGTACAACAGAGATAGAACAGAACATAAATAGAGAAGCAAATGCTATTTCAATCGATGATGACTATGATATGCTGCTGTTGCAGAGCAAAGACAAACAAGGCTTGAGCTGTTGTAACTTAGAAACTACTTCAGGCAGGAACTGAACTAAGCACCACCAGGTTGCTATAAAACACAAGAAAAGAGTTAATAAAGTTGTTTGTCTAAGGGTATAAAGCTTAGAAAAATAATTATTAATGTGAAGAATGTTCACGCGAAATATTATTTCTTAGAATTTCTTTTTATTTCTGGTTTCAGCTTAAAAATAGCAGGGGGCAGGTAGCCACAGATTATGTCTCTTTATTCCACCCTTGCTCCGTTTTGATACAGCTCGGGTTATTCTAAGCAGGAATATTTTAAAAAGATGGCGAAATGTCGAACCTAGCTGGTTTTATGCGTACAAATAAAACAGGTGCAAGGCAATAGACGATCGCCATTGTAGACGATATCAATTACACAAATCATATTCATGACGCTGCGTCTTGTTTACGTGGAAACTCCGCCTGTATTATAGGCAAGCCGCTTCCCAGAAGTCGCATTAATTCAGTATTAACCTTTCTAATCCTCCCAGAAACTATCATTTACGACTTTAGATACGCCCTCAAAGTTCCTAGAAACTTCGCGTAGTGAAACAAATGACGGTTTCGTGACAGCGCAGCACAGTCACTGAATCAGGCTCACCTAGTTTTGTTAACGCTCTTCGATTGTTATTCGCAATGTGCTGTAATTTATCTTTAAACCAATCCATTAAATCGACGGATTTTATTGTAGACATCCTGGTAATCATCCCACCACTTTAACGGAAGTTACCAAATGGCACTGCGTACATTATTTTTACGTAGATGTGTAGTTGTAGAGATACAAACATTTCGCGAAACGGCGAATATAACATTTTATATGAAATTCGCAATTTGAAATAAATTCGAGGAAGATCTCCATGAACCTTGCGTTAGTAATAACGAATGTCTGTATTCATGTAATTATAGTTTATTACTTATTTTATTCTAAGTAAATGACTTGCATTTGCAGTTAATGTAAAATTGTACAGTCTAATTCCTTATTCAACCGAACGAAGTGTGTAGTTAAAATGCCATCTCTGTGCGTTTTAAAAGACACTGAAACCATGTTGTTGTTGTTTAGTCAACTGTCCGAAGACAGGTCTGAACCTCACAAGTGGTACGAAAAAGGCACCACATGCGAAGCAACTAAGCCAGGAGATAATGCGGTAGGGTGGCAGTTCCTTTCCGACTAGCTACATATTACACTAGTCAGACTTCAGATGCATACAAACAATTGTTCTTCCTCCGACACATATCGTCAAGTGAGATGTACTGCCTGGTAATAGATGTACTTATCAGCCAGAACCTCAATCAGAGGATGAAACCAAATTATAGGCCTACATCGAGAAAACCCACGTGTGAATCAATTTCACTTCAAATAAAATCAGATACTGTGTCCAGACTTTGAGTATAACAACGTCCAGCTCTGGCGCCTCCAAATGCTAAGATATTCATTGTCGAAAAATAATCTACACATTTTGCCTGGAGCTGTATTAGGGAAAAGCTTGTGCAGCTGTGGATTGGGATTTGGTTGGCAGCGTGGTGACCGAGGGAAGCAAGGAACTGGGCAGGCGGGAATTCGGAGGGTAAAGCACAGTAAATAATGTTTCATGAAACTGCTAATATTTATTTATATGTTTATTTATTTATTTATTTATTTATTTATGCATTCGTTCATACATGCATTTTGAAATGGTCCTTAAGGAGCTATTGCTTTACCTAGGGCAGTACATATAAATGAATAGGTTATTGTTGAAAGGAACTAAGTCCAGTTTTTAAAGTTTTGAGATAATCGAAAAAAATTGTTTTGTGGATAATCTATCGAAGATTAAACCAACATATATTAAACACACAAAAAATATGTGTACAATATATGATAGTTTAATCTTCGATAGATTATCCACAAAACAGTATTTTTCGATTATCTCAAAACTTTAAAAAGTGGACTTAGTTCCTTTCAACAATAACCGATTCAAATATGTTTTGTTTTGTGGCGGTAACCATTACAAAGATAAGATATAATGTATTGAATTACATAAGATTGTAGAATACTGTAATATCTATACTAATAATAAATCTGTAGCCGAAATTTTTCTGGTAATTTTCGATTTTCCAACAATAATTGGTCCTAACATTATAATTAACCACCCTGAAACCGAAAATCGCTTTTTTGAAATTTTTGTATGTATGTATGTATGTATGTATGTATGTATGTATGTATGTATGTCTGTCTGTCTGTCTGTCTGTCTGTCTGTCTGTCTGTCTGTCTGTCTGTCTGTTACCTTTTCACGCGATAATTGCTGAACCGATTTCGATGAAAATTGGAATATAAATTAAGTTCGTTGTAACTTAGATTTTAGGCTATATGGCATTCAAAATACATTATTTAAAAGGGGGGGTTATAAGGGGGTCTGAATTAAATAAATCGAAATATCTCGCTTATTATTGATTTTTGTGAAAAATGTTACATAACAAAAATTTCTTTAAAAATAATTTCCGATAAGTTTTATTCTTTGATAAATTTTGATAGGACTGATATTTAATGAGATAAATGAGTTTCAAAATTAAAATAACTGCCATCTAAGGCGGTGTAATGAATAAACAAATGAATTCGTCTATAAGGGGCCCTGGTCAACAACAATGGAAAGCTATGAATCATAGCCTACAGAGAATGTTTCTGTGTTTGTATGAAGTAATATCGGAAGCTAAATTAACCGATTTGTGTAATTAATTATTATTTCACCAATGGAAAGTGTAGTTTCTCTGTATGGACATAATGCTATAATGTTATTACAGTAACTTCGGAGTGAATTGAGGACAGGTAAGATTAAAATAGCTTCTTATGCACAGAAAACTTGATAGGCTATTCTGTGTATTCGTTTCCTGTATTTCTTAAAATAATGTTTATCTCAGAGAATTAACGAACCACAAGAGTGTATTGATTTAGTATGCAGTAATAATATGTTAGCTTAGCATTCCATTATTTTATAATCAAAATTTTAACTATGCTCAATTGAATCGTGTTAAAATACATAAAATACATATGCATTAAATGAAATGCAAAAAATTGGGTAATGAGCCAAGCAGATTATGTTGCGCTGTTGTAAAATAAAATGTGTTCCTCCTGAGATTCAAGAGCCCCCATAACAAATTAAAAACTTACTTATCGGTGTACATCCGTTATCAACACATTTTTTATATAATATATAATATTATATAATATAATATAATATGTTATTTAAGTTATTTGAAGGGTTCAGAACCATAGTGGCCCAAGCGCCATTTACTGAATACATAGAAAACAAGGGTTAAAATTAAGTTATTATCATAATTCAATGGAAACATACAGCAAGTAAACTAAAGTATACACATTAAATCTAAATGATATCTCAGTCTTCATTAAAGTATGGATGCATGTAATAAAAATTAAGAAACATGTTAAAGGAATTGTCATTGCACCAAATGAGTGGTCTCTGGACCAAAATGATCGCATTTTAATTATTTAAATACAATTTAAATTAAGTAACATATTAAACGATTTATCCTTCTATCAAACACGAATCTTCCCTGAATCAAATGTCCTATTTTAATTACGTAATTACTTTATATTTATTTCTAACGGGTGCAGCGGAGCGCACGGGTACGGCTAGTGAATTTAATAAATCTACAACAAAGTCTAGTCTGAATACTACTTGTACAATTCATGCACACCTACTTAACGTAATGGGAACTTAGCAAGCCTAAACCTAAATTTAGTTTATACATTCATATTCAAGTTTGATTAATAAGAACTCAGCAATCTACTAAATATACCCTACATAGTACATAATATTGTTTGACTTTCTTTTTGAACGGAGATAATTTTGATATTGTTTTGCTTTCCAATGGTAAGGAGTTGTAATATTTTGAGCCAGTATATAATACTTATCGAATGCCATATTTAATAGAATTTGGTGTTACCAGTTTTATGTTTTTTTCTGGTACAATGATTATGAATTTTAGTGTTAAGTTGAAATTTCAAAGTTAAATGAGTAAGATTATTTATAATTTTATAAATGAAAATTATGAAAGACATTTTTACTAACATTTTAATTTTTGTATCAAGGTACAATTCCCGATTTGGGATTGCATATAAGATTCTAATTGCTCTTCTTTGTAAAACCTCCAATTCTTCAATCAGCCTTTTGTAACATGTTCCCCATAATGGAGTTAACCCTGCAATGCTCCCCGGGGTGATGCGTCACCCCAGATGACTCCATTTTATTCTGCAGTTTAGTCTAACAGTCTAATAATAAATAGCTTGGGCTATTCTACAATAAACA
The DNA here is from genome assembly GCF_040183065.1 of Periplaneta americana. Taxonomy (NCBI): domain Eukaryota; kingdom Metazoa; phylum Arthropoda; class Insecta; order Blattodea; family Blattidae; genus Periplaneta; species Periplaneta americana. The sequence continues at coordinate 169,844,461 of NC_091129.1, read as the reverse complement.
TTTTAATTACCTGTAGTGGATGGAGGAGAGAAAAGTCGTGGGGTGACAAAATACCCCTGGAGAGCAGCCCAGGGTTAAATAGCTAAAATGGACCAGTGCATAATGTAATATGCCTTTTAGTCTGTCCTACAACAGGAATGAGCTTTTTTAAATATGATCTTAATTATGGTCTTTCCGTGTAAGGTTTCTGTTCACTATTAGTCCTAAGTACTTGTATGTTTTTACGCTTTCTGGAACTTCATCTAATTTAATTACAATACCATTTTGATATACTACTTCTTACTTACTGGAGAATATTGTATATTTAGTTTTTTCGCATTTATAGTTAATTTGTTTTCTTTTAACCATTTTTGAATCAAATTTAGGTAATTTTGCATTTTACTTAACACATATATATTACAAATAATGATAGACCAAGAACTGACCCTTGTGGCACACCATGTTTCACTATTTGTATCTCACTGGCATGGTTTTGCAGTATACATATTGTTTCCTGTCTTGCAAATAACTTTTAAACCAGTTCAATGGTTTACCTTTAACATCTATTGAGTCAAGTCTGTCTATTACTATTTTGTGGTTGACAGTGTCAAAGGCTTTCTTTAAATCTAAAAAAGTGCTTCTAGTTTTTCATTGTCTAGAGCAGGGGTCGTCAGCACAGAGCACCCTGGGGCTAGCGTCTCTTACCCGCGGAAAACACAGTGCACCATGGTGCACTCGTAGTATGCTCTCTACCTCTTCCTGCTGCACTACGGTGCGCACCGCCTACCCTTTGCACATTTCAGCGAGTGCTGACGACCACTGGCCTAGAGTCTCTTGAATTGGACATAATCTCCTTAATAGGATTTAGCTAGTGTACTTGTTTTTATCTGAAACCCAAACTGATACTTAAAAAAATATTTATTTTTCTCAAAATACTTCGGAAGTTGATTTTTTGCTATGCTTTCTATAATTTAAAAAAAAAACTGGTGTCTTAACTGAGGGTCGATGATTTCCAGGATGCCTTTCATCTTCTTTATGAGGTGGTTATAATTTACATCTTTTTAGACAGTCAGGAAAGTTCCCCTCAAGAAATGAGACATTAGTTAAATCTGCTAATTTGTCTGAAATTATATCTGAGCACTTACCCATTCTTGTAACTTATCCCACTGTAAGTTCTATTCCTTTTCATATTTATGGTTTTTATTATATTCTGCATTTCTGTTGCATTCGCTGACATTAATAATAGTGAGCCTGTAACATTCTGTACGTTTTATTTTCTGATATCTTTATTTTTTGAACATCACATTGCATCTAATAGCTCTGTGAGCTTAGGATTTGTAATATACTAAATTCGAATCTTCCTAGTTAAAACTTTTTTGTAGTGTAATTTAAATCTTGTTGATAATTGTTTTGCATGAAAGCGTTTTAATGCGCGTTTAAACACGTCACAAACTGAATTATGGTTATTATGCAAACTGTCAGGCATAATCTTCCACTTGTCAACGGATCCAGACCGGACCGAATGCCCCATTGTGGAGTTTGTGCTGCTGGCAGAGGGGGATCGCCCTCCAGTGAAATGCGGGATTTGCTGAGAGACTTATTTCCTCGTGGAGACAGCTTGACGCTTTGTCCTGCCCCAGGATTGCAGAGAAGGATTTTTGTGAGAGGATTTTGCAACATGGGATGAAATTGAACACTTGAGCTGTTCAGAGAGCAGGATCGAATGAAAGCGAAAACCCATAGAGATGATTCATTTGCTTGTAAGACGCAAAATATTTTAAAACGAGGAATTTCGTCGTTATTGTATAAGGTTCGTCACAATGAGGTTGAAATTAACCAGTTGTGAAACTTCGGGACGAAATTAATTTTGCTGCACTATTATAACAGGCATATGAAATGTTCCC